>NW_003852565.1:88505-95888 GCF_000181295.1 Otolemur garnettii
GCCTTAGCCACTTGAGCCACAGGCGCTGAGCCGAGTATCTTTTTTATTATTTACTTTTATAGACACCTTGCTGTGAGTCATGAGCATTTTTTTTCTTTTTTTGAGTCAGAGTCTCACTGTGTAACCCTTGGTAGAGTGCTGTGGCATTACAGCTCACAGCAGCCTCAAACTCTTGGGCTTAAAAGATTCTCTTGCCTTAGCCTACCAAGAGGCTGGGACTACAGGCGCCCACCACAAGGCCTGTTGCAGTTGTCATTGTTGTTCAGCTGACCCAAGCCAGGTTCAAACCCACCACCCTTGGTGCATGTGGCTGGTGCCGTAACCACTGTGCTACGGGTGCTGAGCCAATCATGAGCGTTTCTTACATTCTAGGGATCATTCTCCATGCCAGGGTTACTTTGCCAATAAAGGTCCAAGTGGACCAGTCTTCTCTCTCAGCCCTTCTCATTCTGTCTCCATCTGATTCCTGACTTTTCATTTGAATTTTATTAGTACCAGTTTAGAGAGGTCAGCTCAGTCTGTGCGTAGGGCTGCCCAGATGGCCAGCGGGTGGAAAGACAGACTTCTCCAGCAGGGGAGATAAGTTGGTCCTGGCAAATTTGACTTCTGTTGATGTCAGTTTCAACAGTGATTACGGAGTCCAGGTGGGCATGGCCTAGGATGGCCCATTTTCCTTTAACAGTGTGGAATTAATCATTATGAAGAGCAAATGAGAGAATATAGGAAAGTGCTGTATAAGGGACAGTTACTCTTTGTATTATCTTTTCTAAGATTTTATATTTGAAAACTATATTTTATAGTATGAAGTTTTAACTAATATGTATGTTCCGGCTATTTTTATTGGTTTTGCTACTTTGGTAGCAAAATTTAGCTGGCCCATAGAGGCCACAGTTGGAGCATGGGTCAATTATGTTGACATAATTTAAAAGCTTTATTTTAGCCAATGCAGTAAGATCAGAAAAAGAAAGAAAAAGCAGCCAGGCGTGGTGGCTCAAGCCTGTAATTCTAAAGCTGGGCACGGTGGCTCACACCCGTAATCCCAGAACTCTGGGAGTCTGAGGCAGATGGATTGCTTAAATTTAGGAGTTCAAGACCAGGCTGAGCAAGAGTGAGACCTGTCCCTACTAAGAATAGAAAAACTAGCTGGGCATTGTGGTGGGCATCTGTAGTCCCAGCTACTTGGGAGGCTGAGGCAGGAGGATAGCTTCAGAGCAGGAATCTTGAGATTCCTATGAGCTATGACACCACGATGCTCTACCCAGGGTGACAGAGACGCTGTCTCGGAAAAACAAAAAAAGAAAAGAAAGAAAAAGCGTACAAATTGGAAAGAGAAAATAAAACTGTTCCTCTTTGCAAACAACATGATTACATAGAAAATTGAAGGAATCTGTGGGAAAAAACTATTAGAACTAATTAGCAAGGTTATAAAATCGAACATCAAAATTGATGTTGGGTGGAGCCTGTGGCTCAAGGAGTAGGGCGCCAGCTCCATATGCCAAGGGTGGCGGGTTCAAACCCAGCCCCAGCCAAGAAGCTGCAAAAAAATAATAATAAAATAAAATAAATAAAAATCCAATAACATTTTCTTTAAAAAAAAATTGATGTTATTTCTATATACAGTGGTCCTTGAGGGATACATTCCAAGACCCTCAGTGGATGCCTGAAACCTTGGATAGTACCAAACCCTATATATACACTATGTTTTCTGTACATAAATACCTGTGATAAAGTTTAATTTATAAATTAGGCACAGTAAGAAATGAATAACAATAAAATAGAACAACTATAACAATATACTGCAATAGTTATGTGAATATGTTCTGTCTTTCAAAATTATCTTATTTTATTGGGCTCCCTATTTTCAGAGGGCGGTTGACTGTGGGTAACTGAAACCACAGAAAGAGAAACTGTGGATGACAAAACCGCAGATAAAGGGGGGACTACTGAACTAGCAGTGTACAATTAGAAAGTGAAATTAAAAAAAAATACCATTTCGGTGGCTTGGTGTCGGCCACATACACCAAACTGGCGGGTTTGAACCCAGCCCAGGCCAGCTAAACAACTATGACAACCTCAACAAAAAATATCTGGGTGTTGTGGTAGGCACCTCTTGTCCCAGCTACTTGGGAGGCTGAGGCAAGAGAATCGCTTAAGCCCAATGGGAGGTTGCTGTGAGCTGTGATGCCACAGTACTCTACCAAGGGCAACATAGTGAGACTCTGTCTCCCATATACATATATATATATATATACACACACACACACCATTTCGATAGCTTAAAAGAAATCACATACTTAGATTCGATTGAAGAAAACATATTTAGAACCTGTATCCTGAAAACTAGAAAAAGATGATGAAAGAAATCAAAGATCACTTAAATAAGTGGAAAGACATACCATGGTTGCTAATTGGAACACTGACCATAGTAAAGATGTCCCTTCTCTCTAAACTGATCTATAGATTTAGTACAATTCTAATTTTAAAATTGAAGCATGATTTCAAAACAAAAATTTTAAACAACTGTTGAGGTATAGTGCACCTAAATTGACCAGAAGAATATAGTTGACCCTTGAATGATGTGGGGGTTGCCCACCATGAGGTTGAAAAATCTATGTATAAGTTTTGACTCCCCCAGATTTTACTACTAATAGTCCACTGTTTTTTATTTTATTTTATTTTTTTGAGACAGAGTCTTAAGCTGTCGGCCTGGGTAGAATGCCGCAGCAACCTCCAACTCTTGGGCTTAAGAACGATTCTGCTGCCTTGGACTCCCAAGTAGCTGGGACTACAGGCACCTGCCACAATGCCCAGCTATTTTTTGGTTGCAGTTGTCATTGTTGCTTAGCAGACCCAGGCAGGTGACTGAACCACAAGCACTGCCTAATAGTCCACAGTTGACTGGAATCCTTACCAATATCATAAACAGCTGATTAACACATATTTTGTATGTTGTGTGTATTACATACTGTGTTTTAGAGAAAAAATGTTACTAAGAAGGGAAGGGAATGTCATAAGGAAGGGAAAATATATTCATTGTTCATTAAGTAGAAGTGGATCATCATAAAGGTCTTTGTTGTCATCTTCGTGTTGAATAGAAGGAAGAGGAAGGTTGGTTTTGCTGTCTCAGGTAGCAGAGGCAGAAGAGGTGGAGGGGGCACTGGGTGGGTGGGCAGGAGAGTCAGGGACACTGGGGTGACTTTTATTGAAAAAGATCTGCATGTAAGTGGACCTACGCAATGTAAAACTGTTACTCGAGGGTCCATTGTGTGATGATATTTAGAGGATTTACAGTTGTGCGGCTATCATCATACTCCAATTGTAGATCATATTCATCAGCTTAATAAGATCCCTCATTCCCATTTACAGTTAATCCCCATTCCTAACTCCATCCCAGGTAATCACTAGTATATGTATTAATACTTTCTGTCTCTTACAGATCTGTTTCTGGACATTTAACATCAAGTATACAATATGAGGTCTTTATGTGTGGCTTCTTTCATTTATCATGTTAAATTCATTGGTATTAGGGCATGTATGAGTATTATTTCATTCCTTTTTGCTACTAAATTGTATTCTGTTGTGGAGACCTGTCACATTTTATTTGTCTGTTCATCAGTTGTTCCCACTTTCTGCCTTTTATGAATAATGCTACTATGAAGACTTACATGCAGGGCCTGGTATGGACATGCTTTAGTCTACCTGAGGTAGAAATCTAATTGTTATTGCTAGGTCATAAGATATACTTATGTTTAATTTTTTAAAGAAACCTCAGCTAGGCCAGGTGTGGTGGCTCACGCCTGTAATCCTGAAGGCTGAGGCAGGTGGTTGCTTGAGCTCAGGCGTTCGAGACCAGCCTGAGCAAGAGGAAGACCCCATCTCTACTAAAAATAGAAAAACTGAGGCAAGAGGAGCACTTGAGCCCAAGAATTTGAGGTTGCTGTGAGCTATAATAACACTCCAGCACTCTACTGAGGGCAAGAGAGTGAGACTCTGTCTCAAAAAAAAAAAAAGAAAGAAAGAAACCTCAATTGGACATTTTTACAAATAAAAGACAAGCTGATGGGCCGGGGCAGTGGCTTACTCCCATAATCCTAGCACTCTGGGAGGCCTACGTGGATGGATTGCCGGAGCTCACAGGTTCAAGACCAGCCTGAGCCAGAGCGAGACCCCATCTTTATAAATAGCTGGGTGTTGCAGCAGGTGCCTGTAGTCCCAACTGCTTGGGAGACTGAGGCAGGAGAATCATTAAACCCAAGAGTTTGAGATTGCTGTGAGCTATGACATCACGGCAGTCTACTGAGTTCGACAAAGTGAGGAAGGACTCTGTCTCAAAAAAAAAAAAAAGACTAGCTGATGGATAGGGATTTATATGAAAGGGAAAATAGAATAGCTGCAAAAAAATATTTAAACAAAAATTAATGAGGGAATCACCCTGCCTGATTTTTTTTTTAATATGGAACTAAAGAAAGGATTATGTTTATTGAGGGCAAGGGGATGCAAACAATGTAAAAAACAAAAGCTCACCTGGCATTTAATTAACTTTCTCTTCTCTGCTTGACAAATGGGAGTTGGATTTATTTGTATATATTCTAAGGATCCTTGATCTGCCCATGAAATCCTCATCCAGGGAGAAGCTATGGGGCAGATGTCTGAAGCAATCCTTTGAGAGCACACTTTTCAGGGCAGAGTAATTGCTCGGTTCTGCCTTCTTTCCCTTCTGCTTCATGTGTACTACAAAATAGTCGTTGCACGCAATAGTGAGGCCCGCAATTAGGGAAAAGAAGCTCTGGAAGCCACTTTGCCCTGTCGGCACTGGTCCAGGTCCTTCATTATTTTGTCTAAGTCCAGAGGGTCTTTATAATTTTCCAAAAATCCCAGGAACTCCTTCTCTATGAGCACTCTGAGGTCCTCCTTTGTTAAGTAGCCTTTATCCCCGGCAAATTTGTGAAATGTGAACATCATGGTTTCCATGGTGTGCTCCATCTGAGATGGCATTTTGGTGAGGTCTGCTGAAGTCTGGGCCGAGAGGCGCGGTGGATGCTAGCTGGCTGGGGCGTGGGGCGGCAAACAGAGCGCTGGGGCCGGCGACCGCTACCTGATTTTTTAAAAGCTATAATAAAATATATATGTAATTTGCCATTTTAGCCTTTTTTTTTTTTTTTTTTTTTTTTTGAGACAGAGTCCTCTCACTGTGTCGCCCTGGGTAGAGTGCTGTGGTGTCACAACTCACAGCAACCTCAAACTCTTGGGCTTAAGTGATTCTCTTGCCTTAGCCTCCTGAGTAGCTGAGACTACAGGTGCCTGCACAATACTCGGCTGTTTTTTTTGGTTGCAGTCGTCATTGTTGTTTAGCAGGTCGGGGCTGGACTGGAACCCGCCAGCTTCAGTGTATGTGGCTGGCGCCCTAGTCACTGAGGTAGGGGTGCTGAGCCCATTTTAGCCGTTTTCAATGTAGTTGAGTGGCATTAAATACATTTACGTTGCTGTACAACCATCATCACTATGTATCTCTAGAACTTTTCCTCATCCCAATCTAAAACTCTCCCCATTCCTCTAGTAACTACCGTTCTACTTTCTAACTACTGTTAGCTACTAGTAACCATCATTCCACTTTGTCTCTCTATTCCAGGTATCTCATGGAAGTGGAATCAGACAGTTTGCCCTTTCATCTCACTTAGTTCATCTACTATAATGTCTTCAGTGTTCATCCATTTCGTAGCAGGTGTAAGCTTTTCATTCCTTTTTAGGGCTAATATTGCATGCCACATTTTGTTTCTCCATTCATCTGTTGATGGACATTTAGGATTTTTCTACCTTTAGCTAGTATGGTGCTTGTGAACCTTTGTGTACAAATATCTGTTCTAAACCTTGCTTGCAATTTTTTTTTTTTTTTTTTTTTGAGACAGAGCCTTACGCTGTCCCCCTGGGTAGAGTGCCGTGGCATAGCTCACAGCAACCTCCAACTCCTGGGCTCAAGCGAGTCTCCTGCCTCAGCCTCCCAAGTAGCTGGGACTATAGGCGCCCTCCACAACGCCTGGCCACTTTTTGGTTGTAGCCATCATTGTTGTTTGGCGGGCCCAGGCTGGGGATTCGAACCCGCCACCTTAGGTGTATGTGGCTGGCGCCTTAGCCGCTTGAGCCACAGGTGCCGAGCCTTGCTTTCAATTTTTTGAAGGCTGAAGTGGAATCACTGGATCATAGGATAATTTACTCTTTAATTTTTTTTTTTTTTTTTTGAGACAGTCTCACTTTGTCACCCTTGGTGGAATGCCGTGGTGTCACAGCTCACAGAAACCTTAAACTCTTGAGCTTAAGAGATTATCTTGCCTCAGCCTCCCAAGTAGTTGGGACTGCAGGTGCCCGCCACAATTCCCTACTTTTTTTTTTGTTGTAAGTGTCATTGTTTGGCAGGCCCCGGGCCAGGTTCGAACCTGCCAGCCACTGAGCTGTATAGGCACCCAGCCAACTATTTTTTTGAGTGACTATTTTTTACAGCAGCCTCACCATTTTACAGTTCATACCAACAGTGCATAGAATTTCAGTTTCTCTACATCCTTGGAAATACTTGTTATTTTCTGTTTGTATTTAATAGTATCCTACTGGGTGTGAAATACCTAATTCTGATTTTATTTGCATTTCCCCATGATTACTGATGTTGAGCCCATCTTCATGTACTTATTGGCTATTTTATATATCATCTTTGGAGAAATGTCTATTCAACCCTTTTGCCCATTTTTGAATCAGGTTGTTTGTTTTTTAGGTATTGAGTTTCAGCACTTTAGATATCAATTATGTATCAGATATAATTAGCAAATATCTGTTGGCTATCTGTTCACTCTCTTGATGGTGTCCTTGGATGTATAACACGTTTTATTTTATTTATTTGTTTGTTTTGAAACAGAATCTTATTTTGTCACTCTCAGTAGAGTGCTGTGGTGTCATAGCTCATAGCAACCTCAAACTCCTGGACTCAAGTGATTCTTTTGCCTCAGCCTCCCAAGTAGCTGAAACTATAGGCACCAGCTACAATACCCAGCTGTTTTTTTGAGTCTCACTACGTAGCCCTCGGTAGAGCGCCATGGCATTATACCTCACAGCAACCTCCCACTCTAGGGCTTAAGTGATTATCTTGCCTCAGCCTCCCAAGTAGCTAGGACTAGAGGCTCCTGCCACAACACCCAGCTATTTTTTTGTTGTTGCAGTTGTCATTGTCATTCAGCTGGCCCGGGCTGGGTTCAATCCCACCAGCCTCGTGTATGTGGCCAGTGGGTGCCAACACCTGGCTACTTTTTTTTTTTTTTTTTATTAAATCATAGCTGTGTACATTAATCCAGTCATGGGGTACAATGTGCTGAATTTATGTACAATTTGAAATATTTTCAT
>NW_003852565.1:96172-102178 GCF_000181295.1 Otolemur garnettii
CCCACCACCCTAGGTGTACGTGGCTGGTGCCTTAGCCGGTTGAGCTATAGGCGCCGAGCCAAGACATTTATATTCTACACTTAGTAAATTTCACGTGTAACCTTGTAAGATTCACCGTGGGTGTGGTCCCACCAATTACCCTCCCTCCACCCATCCTTCCCACTCCCCTCCCATCCCTCTCCCCTTTCAGCAACCTCCAGCTCTTGGGCTTAAGCGATGCTTTTGACTCTGCCTCCCAAGTAGCTGGAACTACAGGTGCTTGCCACATGCCCGGCTATTTTTTTTGTTGTTGTTGCAGTTTGGCCGGGGCCGGGTTCAAACCCGCCACTCTTGGTATATGGGGCTAGTGCTCTACTCACTGAGCCACAGGTACCACCCGCATTTTTACATTTTTTAGTGTGGAACTCTTACCTCTCTAGTTACTTAGTTTCTTTTTTTTTTCTTTTACTCATTTATTTTTTCGAGACAGGGTCTCACTTTGTTGCCCTTGGTAGAGTGCCCTGGTGTCACAGCTCACAGCAACCTCAAACTCTTAGGCTCACGAGATTGTCTTGCCTCAGCCTCCCAAGTAGCTGGGACTATAGGCGCCTGCCGCAACATCAGGCTGTTTTTAGAGACAGGGTCTCACTTTTGCTCAGGCTGGTCTTGAGCTCTTTTTTTTCTTTTCTGAGGGACAGAGTGTCACTATATATCATCCTCGGTAGAGTACTGTGGCATCACAGCTCATAGCAACCTCAAACTCTTGGGTTTAAGTCATTCTCTTGCCTCAGCCACCCAAGTAGCTGGGACTACAATCACCTGCCACAACACCCGGTTATTTTTGTTGTTGTAGTTATCATTATTGTTTAGCTGGCCCAGGCCAGGTTTAAACCCGCCAGCCTGGATGTATGTGGCCAGCCCCATACCCACTGAGCTACCGGCGCCAAGCCTTAATTGCAGCTTCATGTGTTATGTGGCTGTGTTGGTAGGTATATATGAGCCAGCAATTGTTATATGACTGATGGATTGACCCTTTTATCATAATGTTTGTAGTAATTTTTGTCTTCAAGTCTGTTTTGTCTATTATTTGTCTAATGTTACTATAGCTACTTCTACTCTCTGTTATTCTTTGAATGATACACCTTTTTCCATTCTTTTACTTTTACCCTATTTGTGTCTTTAAATTTAAAATGTATTTTTGGTGCAGACAATATTTGGTTCATTTTTAAGTTCATTCTATAAATCTCTGCCTTTCAATATGTCTTTTCCGTTTACATTTAATGCAAATACTTAACTGTATTTTGCTGTGTAAAATGTGTATCTATGTATAATGTGCACCTGTGTTTGGACCCAAACTTTCAGGAAAAGACCCCCCAGGAAAGTGGCTCTTGGCCCAGACAGACACTTCTGGGGAGCGCTAATGCTCCCCTGGTAAACACATAGATTGCTGCCTTCCTACAGCCCCGATCTTTGTGAAGGCTCCCCCTTCCCTCTCTCTCAGGAGCCATTTCCTCCCTGCCACTTCAGGGGTATGGCCAAGATGGCCACACATGTGCTGGGAAGGCAGGAGTTTCTGAGGCTGCTTAGCCAGGTGGGTCCCTGGGGCCTGTGTGGGGCTCCTGATCTTGAGAAAGTTGAGTTTCAGACAGGGATCCAGATAAGATATAGATCCTCACCACTACTCTGACTTGGAGCCATGCAGTTCTTCAGAGCAGACCACATCTTCTGCGAGTGTCTTCAAGGATATATCCACATTCACCCTCACTGTTCTGGTCAGGACAACCTGAGTACAAGAAGTGATGTGCTGGCTCCATGAGGCTGGGCTTTGGGCCTCAGTCCTTGCCCTCCCTCCCAGAACTGTGCCCTGCCTGGTCAGTCCTGCCACCACTCTCTCCCTTGATCATAGTACTCAGTGGAGGCCCAGATCCCAGATCCGTAGTACCCATGTATGACGCACATCTGTAAAAACTTGGGGAAAAAGTATGCCTCATGGATGGCAAAATACAGTGTAGGGCAGGATTAACATTTGCCATTTTGTTATTTGTTCTCTTTATGTCTTTTATCTGGAGCCCCAGTAGCCACAAATGTGGGGCTTAAACACTGAGGCTCTGATCTATTTCAGATTAACAAGGGGATTTTAAAGCACTCCAGGGACAAGATCTGATTTGCATGTGTATGGATTTTTTGCATTAAAGGCCTTGTAGAAAGCGTTGTCTCAAGAAAATAGAGATATGTTTTTTTTGTTTTTACGTCTGTGTTAGCTTTAAGCCTGGTGTGTGTTTGCCCCGTGCTGTTTAGCAGAGCCTCACTGAGAGTTCTTTATCCTTGTTGCTCCTCGGTTTTCATGACCACCTCTGCTGTGTGCATGGCTGTGGAATAGCGATGATGGGCATTGCCTTGTAGCTTCCAGGGTCTTTAGTTGTTAATAAGACAGATGTGCAGTGAGAGCTACTGTGACCTTGAAACCAGCAGATTTGCGGTTTGCATTTATATCCCAGGTTCTCCATTAGCTGAACTTTGTCATGCCCTGTTTTTTTTTTTTTTTTAGGTCATGCCCTGTTTTTTGCTTTCCCCCCAGCTTCACGGGGAGAAAAACTGGCACTCAGAAAGCAGTGGGTTCTGTCTTGGAACCCGACTCCATCGCCAGGATGTTATGCTTAGAACTGATGTGGTCACTTGTGCTCAGGTTGTCCTGACCAGAACAGTGAGGGTGGGTGTTGATTATCCTTGAAGACACTGAAGAACTGCGTGGGCTCCGGTCAGAGTGGTGGTGAGGGCCTGTATCACGTCTGGATCCCTGTCCAAAACTTGACTTTCTCAAGCTGTGCCGAGGAGGACCAATCTCTGTAAAGCCAAGGAGCTTTAAAACCACCTGGATCCTTAGCTCACTAGGGTTGGCTGCCCCCAGACATCATTGAAAAACTGAGGGTATTAAATTGAGCAGACTTATGGGTATGAGAGTTTGGTTTTTTTTTTTTTTTTTTGAGACAAAGCCTCAAGCTGTTCCCCTGGGTAGAGTGTTGTAGCATCACAGCTCACAGCAACCTCCAACTCCTGGGCTCAAGCGAGTCTCCTGCCTCCGCCTCCCAAGTAGCTGGGACCACAGGCTCCCACCACAACGCCTGGCCATTTTTTGGTTGCAGCCATCATTGTTGTTTGGTGGGCCTGGGCTGGATTTGAACCCGCCACCTTAGGTGTATGTGGCCTTAGCCACTTGAGCCACAGGCGCTGAACCGAGAGGTTTTTTTTTTTTTTTTTTTGAGACAGAGTCTCACTATGTCAGTGCCTTGGCATCACAGCTCACAGCAACCTCAAACTCTTGGATCCTCTTGCCTCAGCTTCCCAAGTACCTGGGACTGCAAGCACCTGCCATAGTGCCCAGCTGTTTTTTGTTGCAGTTGTTATTGTTGTTTAGTTGGCCTGGCCAGGTTCGAACCTGCCAGCCTTGGTATTATGTGGCTGGTGCTGTAACTACTGTGCTATGGGGTGCCGGGCCTGGGTGTGATAATTTCATGGGCCCTGCAGAGTCAGCCTTGTTCCTATCCTAGAGATCACACTGATGAGGTTTTTGTAGACACACATTGTGCTTTCTTGTTTGTTTTGATGGCAGGGTGTGGGGGTGGTAGCGGTGGTGCATTAGTCAGGGTTCTCCAGAGAAACAGAACCAATAGGAGGTGTGTGGAGAGATTTATTTTAAGAAATTGACTCACATAATTGTGGAGGCTGACATGTCCGAAATTTGTGGAGCAGACCGGTAGCTGGAGATCCAGTGAAGAGCTGTTGCTGCAGCATGAGTCTGAAGGTAATCTGGAGGTAAAATTCCGCTTTTCTTTTCTTTTCTTTTTGTTTCTTTTGAGACAGAGTCTTATTTTGTCACCGTTGGTAGAGTGCCATGGTGTCGTAGCTCACGGCAACCTCAAATTCTTGGGCTCAAGTGATTCTTTTGCCTCAGTCTCCCAAGTAGCTGGGACTACCAGTGCCTGCCACAATGCCCAGTTATTTTTAGAGGCAGGGTCTTGCTCTGGCTCATGCTGGTCTTGAACCTGTGAGCTGAGGCAATCCACCTGCCTCGGCCTTCCAGAGTGCTGGGATTACAGGCATAAGCTACCATACCCAACCAATCCTTCTTTCTTAAGGGAGGTCAGTCTTTTCATTCTCAAGGCCTTTCTTTAAAGGATGAGCCATCAGTTAATGAAATAATCTACTTCATTCAAAGTCTACTGGTGTAAATGTTAATCTCCTCTAAAAAATGTCCTCACAGCAACACCTACACTGGAGTTAGACCAAAAACTTGGTACCATGTCCTAGCCAACTTGACTCAAAAATAACTATCGCAGGCCAGACAAGGTGGCTCATGCCCATAATCCAAGCACCCTGAGAGGTGACATGGGTAGATGGCTTGAGCTCAGGAGTTTGAGACCGGCCTGAGAAAGAGCAAGACCCCATCTCTACTAAATATAGAAAAACTAGCCAGGTGGGCTAGGTGGGAATCTGTAGACCCAGCTACTTGGGACGCTGAGGCAGGAGGATCACTTGAGCCCAAGAGTTTGAGGTTGCTGTGAACTGTGACACCACAGTACTCTACCCAGGACTGTATGATGAGACTATGTCTCAATAAATAAATAATTAAACAAAAAAAACAGACAAACAAAAACTACCACAAGGAGTGATTTCCCTTTGCACTTTAATACTTTGTGTTTTAGGGCAGCACCTGTGGCTCAGTGGGTTGGGTGCCGGCCCCATATACCAAGGGTAGCAGGTTCAAACCTGGCCCCAGGGTAACTGCACCAACGAAAAAGAAAAAAAAAATAGCTGGGCATTGTGGCGAGTGCCTATAGTCTCAGCTACTGGGGAGGGGGCTACTGAGGCAAGAGAATTGCCTAAGCCCAGGGGTTGGAGGTTGCTGTAGGCTCTGTGATACCATGGCACTCTACTGAGGGTGATAAAGTGAGACTCTGTCTCTACAAAAAAAAAAAAAAATACTTTGTGTTTTAGAGCGTTACCTCCTCCCACAAAAACTCGCAAAGTGTGGGCTGCACAGTAAGCACTGTGCAGAGGGCGGGAGTCAGGGCTCCAGGCCTCTGAGACTGCCTGATGACTGGGGAGAACCGACCCCACCAGCTTGCCCTCTCCTAGGCACAGGTGGACACAGTTGGTCAGACTTTGAACACAGACCATGGGAGACTGTGCAGGTCAGCAGTGCTACAGTCAGACCTTACACACAGACTGGGGGAAGCTGTACAGGTCGGCAGTGCCACAGTCAGACGTTACACACAGACCGTGGGAAGCTGTGCAGGTTGGCAGTGCCACAGTCAGACCTTACACATAGACCGTGGGAAGCTGTACAGGTCGGAAGTGTCACAGTCAGACCCTGCAGACTGTGGGAAGCTGTGCAGGTCGAAAGTGTCACAGTCAGATCTTACACACAGACCGTGGGAAGCTGTGTAGGTCGGAAGTGTCACAATCAGACCTTACACACAGACAAGGGGAAGCTATACAGGTCGGCAGTGCCACAGTCAGACGTTACACACAGACCGTGGGAAGCTGTGCAGGTCAGAAGTGTCACAGTCAGACCTTACACACAGACCAGGAGAAGCTGTGCAGGTTGGCAGTGTCACGGTCAGACCTTACACACAGACCGTGGGAAGCTGTACAGGTCGGCAGTGTCACAGTCAGACCTTACACACAGACCAGGGGAAGCTGTGCAGGTTGGCAGTGTCACAGTCAGACGTTACACACAGACCGTGGGAAGCTGTGCGGGTCAGAAGTGTCGCAGTCAGACCTTACACACAGACCAGGGGAAGCTGTGCAGGTTGGCAGTGTCACGGTCAGACCTTACACACAGACCGTGGGAAGCTGTACAAGTCGGCAGTGTCACAGTCAGACCTTACACACAGACCAGGGGAAGCTGTGCAGGTCGGCAGTGTCACAGTCAGACCTTACACACAGACCAGGGGAAGCTGTGCAGGTTGGCAGTGTCACGGTCAGACCTTACACACAGACCGTGGGAAGCTGTACAGGTCAGAA
>NW_003852565.1:102198-105443 GCF_000181295.1 Otolemur garnettii
TTACACACAGACCGTGGGAAGCTGTACAGGTCAGAAGTGTCACAATCAGACCTTACACACAGACCAGGGGAAGCTGTGCAGGTTGGCAGTGTCACAGTCAGACCTTACACACAGACCAGGGGAAGCTGTGCAGGTTGGCAGTGTCACAGTCAGACCTTACACACAGACCAGGGGAAGCTGTGCAGGTCGGCAGTGCCACAGTCAGACCCTGCAGACTGTGGGAAGCTGTGCAGGTCAGAAGTGCCACAGTCAGACCTTACACACAGACCAGGGGAAGCTGTGCAGGTCGGCAGTGCCACAGTCAGACGTTACACACAGACCAGGGGAAGCTATGCAGGTCAGTCAGCATCACACGGCCACACATCCACCAGTGTGGACCAAGCTGGATGGTCCTCTCAGGGATGGCCCTGTACAGTGGCTTAGGTCTGAGGCAACTGCCGCAGGACTTGTGACTTTCTGTCCTGCACTTCTGTGCGAGAGTCCAAGTCTTGTATTTTAGTCACACATGTCACGCCACTTGGGATGGGTGTGGGGATGAGGCTGTGATGGGCATTTGAGAAGTGTACAGAACTCAAGGTTGCCCTGATTCTGTCCCAGACCCAGGCAGGAGGTAGAGGTGCTGCCTGGTCCCCCCAGGCTGGTGCTCAGCAGGCTCCGGACAGCTAGGGTGGCAGGAGGCTCCGTGGGCCCCCAGCAGTGTGTGCCCAGACACCACCTGTTGCACCTCTTCCTTTGCAGCCCAGCATGGTGCTGTGCGTCGCAGGTCAGCGGCCTTACAGTTCCTCCCAGCTCGGCCCAGAGGCTCCTGTCACCACTCGGGGGAAGACAGCCTTGAAAATGTCCCTGCACAGTGCACCCTCCACCCGCAGGGGTGGGTCTAGAAAGGGACATTTGTGCAGAGCATCGTGCTGATTCTGTGCTGTGATTCTCCGCACCTGTCTTCCTGGGGACCCAGGAATTAGCTCAGGTGCTGAGCAGGACCCATTTTACCGTCAGCCTGGCTATCCCCCAGGGGCTGCCCCAAGAAGAGCCCTGTGTGAAGTCTCCTGGTAAGATTTTATGGTCTTCTGAATCGTGAACTCTCCATAGCAGCTTTGTAATAGAGGGAAACTTTTGTGTGCTAAAACCTCTTGAAAACTTTTTGTTTTCCACTGGACAAAAGGTACAGATAATGGAAACTAGGATTTGAGAATCTCCCTGGCCTCGGAATGCTCCGGTCTGCTGCAGAGCCACCCTCGGCAGCCTCACCCCGGGGGAGGGAGTGTCTCACTCCGGCTCAGCCTGAAACGTGGACTCTAAGGGGCGTGAATATTAAGCTGTCAGTGGTGGAAATTCCAGGATGTGTGGAGGCACAGACAAAAGTCCTGAACCCTCCAGAACTCTCACCAGTGATTTCATTTCGCCCAGACACCCACAACTCCTCCCCAGCCTTGCCCTGTGGTGAGGTGGGTCCTCAAACAAACATTTCAGCAGTTGATCTTGTTCACAAATACTTCAGGATGTGTCTCTAAGAGAGTTCTTTTAAAAACATAAATGGTGTTAGAGTTTTGCAGCCTCTTTATGGAGCACAAAGGGAAATGATTTTGCTCTCAGTATTTGCTTTCTTTTTTTTGAGACAGAGCCTCACACTGTCCCCCTGGGTAGAGTGCCGTGGCATCACAGGTCACAGCAACCTCCAACTCCTGGGCTCAAGCAAGTCTCCTGCCTCAGCCTCCCAAGTAGCTGGGACCACAGGCGCCCGCCACAACGCCTGGCTATTTTTTGGTTGCAGCTGTCATTGTTGTTTGGCGGTCCGGGCTGGATTCAAACCCACCACATTGGGTGTACGTAGCTGGCGCCTTAGCCACTTGAGCCACAGGCTCCGAGCCAGCTCTCAGTATTTTCTAGGGGTGATTTTATTGATCTTGATGTATAAAATTATTGAGTAATTGAAGATAAAAATTTGAGATATATTTTTGAAACAAAACCCAGCACTTTTAGGTGGTGTCTGCATCTATCAGTCTGTTTGTTAATATAGATACCCACATGAAAATGTAACATTATTCAGCCTTTAAAAAGAAGGAAATTCTGTTATTTGTGGCAACATGGATAACCTAGAAGGCAAGGCAAGTGAAATAAGCCAGGCACAGAAGGACAAATCCTGCCTGTTCTCATTTCTATATGGACTCTAAACAATTTGAAGGCACAGGAGCCAGACAGGAATGGTGGCTGCTGGGGGAGGGGGAGGCTGCGATGGGGAAAGGAGGGTCAAATGTACAGAACTTTAGGCTTGGCGCCCATAGCACAGTGGTTATAGTGCCAGCCACATACACTGAGGGTGACGGGTTCGAACTCGGCCTGGGCCAGTTAAACAACTGCAACAAAAAAACAGCTGGGTGTTGTAGAGGGTACCTGTAGTCCCAGCTACTTGGGAGGCTGAGGCAAGAGAATTGCTTAAGCCCCAGAGTTGGAGGTTGCTAGAGCTGTGATGCCAAGGTATTCTACCAAGGGTTACATAATGAGACCGTCTCAAAAAAACAAAACAAAACAAAAAAGGAACAGAACTTGAGTTAGAAGAAAGGTTCAGGAGACGTATTGTACAACACGGTGACTGTGGCTAATAATCATGTGTTAGATACTTGGAAATTGCTAAAAGAGATTTTATGTGTTCTCACCACAAATAATGCTAAGTGTGTGAAGTGGTAGATATGCTAATTAGCTTGGTTTAACCATCTCACAGGGTAAACATAGATCAAAACAGAACTTCATGTATAGTAAATATGTGCAATTCATGTCAACTATATCTTAATATTTTTTAATGTAAAAAAGTTGCCAATTGATGATTTCTGTCTCTAAGTTTTGGCTCTTTCACAACAGACAAAAAAAAACAACAATTCTTTTGCAGTGGTCTGAGCTTTCTGATGATAACACCAAAGGTTTATTCACTCAGGGAGCTGGAAGACCTTCCCTGCAACTGTCCCCATGACACTGTGGTCCCCAGGCCCCTCTCAATACTGTGGTGGAAGTTTTCTTCCCAGGAATGTGGGACTCTGGGTAAAACCTTCCTCAGGGCAGATGTATGGTTTTCAGGGAAGGAGTTCTTTGGTTGGTAAAATGCACTTTACTCTATGGTGAGTGCTGCATCCACCCTGCCGTGAGGCTCCACCAAAAACACTATTTATTTATTTATTTATTTTTTTGAATCTCACTTTGTCGCCCTTGGTAGACTGCGATGGCATCATAGCTCCAACTCTTGGGCTCAAATG
>NW_003852565.1:106819-111568 GCF_000181295.1 Otolemur garnettii
CGAACCCGCCACCTTAGGTGTACGTGGCTGGCGCCTTAGCCGGTTGAGCTATAGGCGCTGAGCCAGGAGTATGTCTATTATAGAATACTTTGATTAGTTAACTACTTCTTCTTATTTTGTTTTTTCCAAAGTCTCAAAAAAATAGACAACTAATATTTATAAATAAAAGTAAAAGATAATTTCAAAAAAACAGATCATGTTGAATATTATAGACAATAGCAAAAGAAATACTTCAAAATCATTCTACTTAATCTGGATATACCTGATATTAAAATAAGAGAAAATATGTTATTATAAAGGGGAAATTACAAACATATTTCACTTATAAATGAGGATGCAATATGATAACATATTAACATGTTGAGTTAAAAATTAATGTTTAGGCTCAGCACCTGTGGCTCAAGTGGCTAAGGCACCAGCCACATACACCTAAGGTGGTGGGGTTAGAATCCAGCCCGGGCCTGCCAAACAACAATGATGGCTGCAACCAAAAAATAGCCAGGCGTTGTGGGGGATGCCCGTAGTCCCAGCTACTTGGGAGGCTGAGGCAGGAGACTCGCTTGAGCCCAGGAGTTTGAGGTTGCTGTGAGTTGTGATGCCACAGCCCTCTACCCAAGGCGACAGCTTGAGGCTCTGTCTCAAAAAAAAAAAAAAAATTAATGTTTAAGTAATGTACTTTGGTCAAAATTAAATACAATTTATATGAGAATTAGTCACTATTTTCTATCTTTTTTTTCCCTTGACCACACCCCCTCCCTCCTTCTCTGTCTGGTCTCCCATAGTGATTATGGCAAATCTGTTTTGAATATTTTAAGTTCCTTTTCTCTTATGTTCACCAAAAGTTTTTAAGGCATATTCTGTTTTTGTTCCTTTTAAATAATTTCAGACTTACAAAACATGCAACAACGAAAAAAGTACACAGAACGTACATATGATCAATACGTTTCTCCATCAATTTGAGTCCCTTTATCTCTAAACACTTTAGTGTTGGGCTAGCACGGTGGCTCATGCCTGTAATCCTAGCACTCTGGGAAGGTGAGGGGGGTGGACTTCCCGAGCTTCAGAAGTTCAAGGCTAGCCTGAACAAGAGGGAGATTGTGTCTCTTCTAAAAATAGAAAAAACTCACTGGGTGTGGTGGCAGCACCTGTAGTTCCAGCTACTTGGGAGGCTGAGACAAGAGAATCACTTGAGTCTAAGTTAGAGGTTGCTGTGAGCTGTTATACCGTGGTACTTACCAAAGGTGACAAAGTAAGACTCTGTCTCAAAAAAATAAAAAATAAATAAATGAGGGTATTTTCTTAAAGCCACAGGCCAGTAATCAACTTCTAACCCTTTTTATTTAATTTTTAATTTTTTAATTTTCTTAAAGATAAGGTCTTGCTCCATCACCCAGTCTGGAGTGCAGTGGCACGGTCATAGCGCACTATAACCTCAAACTCCTGGGTTCAAGCCATCCTCCTGGCTCAGCCTCCTGAGGAGCTCTGGTCCTTTTTTAAAAAGGTTTGCTGTGGGCCAGGTGCAATGGCTCAGGCCTATAATTCTAGCACTCTGGGAGGCCGAGGCAGGTGGATTGCCTAAGCTCACAGGTTCAGCCTGAGCAAGAGTGAGACCCTGTCTCTAAAAATAGCTGAGCGTTGTGGCAGGTGCCTGTGGTCCCAGTTACTTGGAAGGCTGAGACAAGAGAATCTCTTAAGCCCAAGAGTCTGAGATTGCTGTGAGCTGTGATACAGTGGCACTCTACTGAGGGTGACAGTGAGACTCTGTCTCAAAACAACAACAACAAAAGTTTGCTGAGACCTGCCCAAGCGAATGTATTGTATCATTAAACAAGTGATTAAACTAAGAGTGAGTGAAAGTCTAAAAATTATTATGTACCTAAGGTACAATGAAAAGAACTTTTTATGGATCTCAGGATTACTTTAAAATTCTCTGAGATTACCTGTTACCTTAACTTTATTTTTAGCTTCTGATAGTGATGATGGCAATTTGCAGAACTGGGATGAAGACTAGAAACCTCTTCCTTCTTTGGGCCTGAGCCAGCAGAGTTCTTCCTACTTGGTAAATTTAGAAGTGAAAGAGGAAATTCCAAAAGGAAAGGCTGAAGAGTTTGATATGGTAAAGAATTAAGACTTAGGTTTCAAAGAAAATAGTAAGTGGTGTGAAAAGGCAAGTAGCTTAACCTGGAAAAAGTTTTGCAGCAACTTTCACAAAGTTTTAATCTATTTATTCATTAATATAGTAAGTGCATGAAGAAAATATCAAGATTCCAAAGGATTAAGAAGAAAAACAAACAGACAAACGACCCAAGATGGCAAGTCACAAAGAATGACGACAGATTGGTTACCGTGTAGATAAATGTCTTAACCTCAGTAGCAGTGAAGAAACTGGAAATGAAAAGGACTTTTAGGTGTCAAATTGCTTGTTAAATTGTAAAAAGTAGAAGTGACCTCCTGGGTACTGTGGGAATGGGCCATGCTGGCAGCAGGCTCTGCTGGGACCATGTTGGAGGGCACCTGGCCTGAATGCCCCAAACCTTTAAAGATGCTCCAGTGACCCAAGAAACCTCATGGGATTGGCTGTCTGAATGCATGCCCTGAACCTTTCTGCCCAGAGATGGTGATGGCGGTCCTCTCCAGAGCAGCCACCCCCACACTGCCGGCCCTGGCCCAGGGTTGTTTGTTCTGTACATGTAGGTGGTGGGGTTCTCTGCTTTTCTTCCATCGGTGGGCAACTAAATGGGTTAGACATCTTTTCCCACAGTTCTTGTGAGGACGAGAGGCAACTGTGGCTGTGAGATCAGGATTCTGGTTTGTCTGAGGAGCCCTCCTCTGTCCTTTGAATTTCTCCTACCCCGCAGTCACCAGGGGATGTACTGTGGTACATTCCACTTCTAGAGTTGGTGTCTCTGCAGGGAAATCTCCTGTGAGGTCCCAGGGACACCTGAGAGCCTGGGTCAGCCAAAGTGGGGAACCCAGGGGACAGGCCACTGTGCTGTACTCTGTGGAAACTAAGAGGTCTCTTGGTGCTTGTGGAGGGAGCTGGGGAGGCTGAGCTGATGTTTCCAGCTCAACAGTGGGGCCCTTGGTTGAGATTGGGGAGTAGTTTAGGCGGTGGGTGGCCAAGGTCATGGGCTTGACCTTGGGCTGGACACAGTGGAGGGAGGAGCTTGGACAACACTGGTTGCAGTCCAAGGATGGTCTGAGCCCCTCATGGGTGTACTTGGAACAGGAGGGGGAATGGGCTGCTGCAGGCCAGCTAGATGGCAGGGGCCAGGTCCTCACTGGTAAGGGAAGAGCAAGGAGAGGAGAAAGGGCACACCTGGTGGTATGGGGTGCCTGGTGAAGACAGATCTGGTGGCCACTGTGTGGCCTTTGGTCATTTTCTTGGAGCTTTCCCCGGAGAGCCCAAGAGTCTGGCAGGGAAAGGCGGACATGGAGACTCGATGCCCAGGGGCTGTCCAGCAGCTTCCAGGCATGTCAGGGAGCTGTGTGTGATAAGCTGGGGACAGGGTAGGTGACAGGCAGCCCCTTCTTTTTCAACAGCAAGAATTGGAAAAGGTTGAGAACAAATGGGCCAGCTACGGAGTTAGTTTGCCAAGTGCCTGGGGGGCACCTGGTGCGCAGCTGACTGCACAGCCTCCTGTGTGGAGCCTTGCCCTGGTCTTCTGTCCAGTTAGGACAGCTTGGGCCACTGTGCTATGGGAGACCCTGTGCTGGTTCAAGGAGGCTCATACATGTGTCCAGGGGGCTGTGGAGACCTCTTCTGCCCCTCCAGGCTCAGCTTCTGCCTCTGTGGGTGGGGATTAGCCACAGTGAAGGGGGGGTGGTAGTATCACCTGCACAGGGTACTGTCCTCCCAGAGGCACTTTGGTAGGTCTGTTCTATCAGAAAGGAGAACTGGGGTTACAAATACTGTCTTCCCTTGGTGTCTCTTCAGTGTGACTGGCTTCAGTGTGAAAGAGGAACACTACAGTCACCAAGAAACAGCCATAATGAGTGTTTAGATCCCAGATGTTGGTGAAAAACAGCCTCCTCCCACCAGTGAGATTTCTGCCGGGCATGGGCATTTGTCACACGGCAAGTCAGGTTTTCTGGCATCTTGTCATCTCTTTGCCTGGCATATTTAGCCAGGGGGTTGAGGTTGGCATTTTCATTTTCTGGAGGGACCCACTTGGGGCTGTGGGAACAGTGAGCACATGGTCCGTCCAGGAGGCCATTGGCGACCACGTAAGGGAGTAAGACTATTCTGTGGAATACCGGATCCTTTATCTACTTTTTCTTCATTTTAAAATTTTAGATAGTTTTTTCATGCAAATCCAGAGATTGCTAGTGTGAGGCACCCTGGGGTTCTGTGGAGTGTGATTTGAAAACCATAGTGGTAAGTAGAGAAAGCCAGTGCAGATGGCATCAGGAGAGTAACTCAGAGTGGTGGAGGTACCTGCAGGTTGGAGGGGTCCAGACTGGTCGGGGTGGTTGGCTGCGTGTTGCAGTGGTAGGAAGCCGGGAGCCTCCCGGAGGCAGCCAGGCCCTGCTAGTGCAGGGGCGCAGACCAAGGGGGAGGTGCAGGGGCCCTGCTAGTGCAGGGGCGCAGACCAAGGGGGAGGTGCAGGGGCCCTGCTAGTGCAGGGGCGCAGACCAAGGGGGAGGTGCAGGGCCCTGCTAGTGCGGGGTGCAGACCAAGGGGGAGGTGCAGGGCCCTGCTAGTGCAGGGGCGCAGACCAAGGGGGCGGTGCAGGGCCCTGCTAGTGC
>NW_003852565.1:111588-112561 GCF_000181295.1 Otolemur garnettii
AGACCAAGGGGGAGGTGCAGGGGCCCTGCTAGTGCGGGGCGCAGACCAAGGGGGAGGTGCGGGGCGCAGACCAAGGGGGAGGCAGCCAGGCCCTGCTAGTGCGGGGCGCAGACCAAGGGGGAGGCAGCCAGGCCCTGCTAGTGCAGGGCGCAGACCAAGGGGGAGGTGCAGGGGCCCTGTGGCATGTGCATGTTCACTCCTGAGCACTCAGTGTGCCTGCACCCGTTGCAGACTTCATTGTCAGGTTTTCAAACTTGGTTCTTGTCTGTCTGTTGATGAGGCACTTTCTGGGCTGTATTGAGTTGCTGCTTTCCAGCAAGACTGGAATTTGAACTTCTTGTGCATTAAAAATAGTGAAATTTTTCAGTAGTAAAGCTGGACTAGAATATGTTATTTTGGGTTTTAATTATGTACTTTTTGCCTAGCTGGTCACAGCAGCCTTGCTGGCACATTCCCCTGCCTGGTGACACAGGACAGCACATTCTTTCAGCAAGTGGCAGAGAAAGGAGCAATGTGATGAAGTAAGCATTTCTTTCTGAGATAATTTATTTTACTTGTAGGCAGATTGCATGAAGGTATGGGAAGTTTTTGCCTTTCTGGGAAAGGCTGTTACGCTGTTGTATAGGCAGCAGATAAGGCTATGTGCTGTTATTTGCATATAGAGGAAGAAGAAACTCAGCTGATTTTTGCACATGTTCACTGAGACATTTCAGAGTTTATTTCTGATTACACTATGTAGCGGGATAAGGGAAATACTTTCCAAGTTGCACACTTAAATGTTCACTCTTTGAAAATGCTGAGAAGACCAGTCTAGCAAAGTACCCTCTCCCCCCAGCCATGCTGTCTCCGCTGACACACAGGCCAACCGTGTCTTCCCCAGGTGCTGGCTCTGAGCGGGCACCGACCGTGTCTGCCCCGGGTGCTGGCTCTGAGCGGGCACCGACCGTGTCTGCCCCGGGTGCTGGCTCTGAGC
>NW_003852565.1:114043-119360 GCF_000181295.1 Otolemur garnettii
GCCCTGGGTGCTGACTCTGAGTGGGCACCGACTGCCTTCAGTTCTGCATTTGCAGGATTGTGGCTTCACATGTTTTGCAACTTTGGTGTCAAGCTGCCTTGGCAGTTTCTGTTTTAATGCATACAGAAATCCCTTTGAGGCCCTGTGAAAAGCTCCTTTTTCCCTTGGGTGGGGCAAGAAGTATGTCTCAAAAATGTGTTCTCTCATCTAGTAAAGCACAGTGTGTCCAGGGGCTGGCTGGACTGGCCAGTGAAGGTTGTCCCTGTGTGTCTGGCCACTGCTCTGCTCTGCACCCTCAGGGTGGGGGGCCCAATGGGATAAGTAGGCACTGCACTCTGGGGAGGCTCACAGTTGGGCCTTCTGGGTGGTGCGGCCTGCCTGTGACCCCTGGACATACCCATGCCCGAATGCACCTGTCTCTTATGGGCCCCCTTGTTCTGTCTGTTTTCTTAAGGGATAGCCTGTGGTCCCCTAGCAGTCCTGGCTTATTTGAAGACACACAAATTCTTTTTTCCTCTTTCTCTTTGAATTTCTCTCACTGCTTTAATCTCCATCTGTTTTTGTGACTTTGTTGCTCTCTTCTCTTTTTCAAGACTCTGCTGAGTGGTGCCAGGACTAGTGTCACTGCCCCTTAACTGCCAGCTGTACTGGAAAGGCTGCTCCTTCCCCACCACCTGTCCTCGTGCTGCCTGGAGACAGGGAGAATGAACATTATCATACTGATTTTTTTTTAATTTCTGTTACTCACTGTTCTTTGTTTCGAAGCATGTGATGACCATTAGGTTTCCCAGAAGTCATCTTCCTTTTCCCTGGACGCTCACTGAGTGGAGAAGTGGGGTGTGGTCCCTTGGGGAGTGGGTTCCCAGCAGGCAGTGTAGGACACATGTGTTGGCATCTTGAGCCCTCAGGGAGGGAAATGTGACTGTGGAGATTGAAATGTGGTCCTGTCCTTAAACTGTAAATGCTGGCTAGTGTACTGTAGAGAGAGTTGAATGCTATTCTAAGTGTCAGATCCAGCCAGGGCTGTGAACCAGTGGGTTGGGGACTAGGCCAGATCAGGTGCTCCTGCCTGGGTACTCAGCAGCAGCAGCGGCATGAGCAGGGGAAGGGAAGGGCGATCAGAGCCAGCTGGGTGCCAGGACCAGGAGGATCCACCCTCCACAGGAGGGCTTGAAGCCGGAGGAAGGGCTAAGAGTATCCCCGGCTGGGCTGGGTTGGGCTGGGCTGTGTGCTCATGTCCTGTGCTCCCCAGCAGTGACAATATCTGGTGTTCAGGCTGCTGGCAGCAGTTAGAGATGGGACACAGTG
Source organism: Otolemur garnettii (assembly GCF_000181295.1). Classification (NCBI taxonomy): domain Eukaryota; kingdom Metazoa; phylum Chordata; class Mammalia; order Primates; family Galagidae; genus Otolemur; species Otolemur garnettii. The sequence continues at coordinate 115,352 of NW_003852565.1, forward strand.
AATGTGATACTGGATTTTTAACACTGGATTTCCAGGCTCTTGGTCCCAACGATTCGATGAATGAAATTGATAGACCATAGAAGGAACAGTGAGGTTTTATTTACAGCTCAAAGAACCAAACCTCCTTGCAGGGCAGGATACAAGTGTTACAACTCTTATGAAAAGAACTCTTACAAAGGGCCAAGCCTCTTTGTAAGGCAGGATCAGCAGCGGAGGTGTTACAGTTGCAGCTCAAGTGTTACAACTCCTACAAAGAGCCAAGCCTCTTTGTAGAGCAGGATCAGCACTAGAAGTGCCGCAGCTCTCGCTTCTTCCTCTGGATGGTCAGCTGAAGTCTTCTTCTTCTTCTTCTTCTCTATCTTCCTTGAAGGTCTGCGACGATCTGCCCCCAGGCTCTCTGCTCAGGGCCTTATATAGGTGTAATAGCTTAGCTGTGATTGGTCCATAAAATGGACCAATCAGGAGCAGGATTGAAAATGGACCAATCAGGGATGGGCACCAGTTTTCCCTTGATTGACAGGTCCTCTAACGCTGCTCTACTGGAGCCTCTGGGGGAAGAAAGCTCCCTCGCTTTCCCCAACCTGCCGGTTTTTTTGCCAGCTGCTGCCACCAAGACAGAAGTGGCAGATCCCCCAGGCCCTGCTCGGCTGAGCTGGCTGGGGTGCCACTTTTCCGGTATCAAATGTACCTCAATGTAATTTGGAAGCTGGACCTGTGAGGTATCAGGGAGCAGGCAGTGACAGGGACATAAGACACTTGGATTCAGAGCTGATTACAAGTTCACCTACCTGGTGTGAAGGTTAGAAGATGCCCAGGTAGAGAGGCCTGTGTGTCTGTGCATGACAGCTATTTGCCATCACATGCCACCGTGGGTTGTAGGGGCTTTCATGGTGTGGAAAACTTGAAATACAAAAATGTGAAGCACAGTGGTCTGCTGAGGCAGAGGAGCAGACGGATGCCTGGTCCTGGATGCTCTGTGCGGGGTGGGGGAGGTTGGAGGGGAAGCAGCGGACACAGCAGTTTGTGGCGCATTTTCTTGATTTTGTTGGGGATGGGGTCTTATGGATGGTAATTTTTCTTTTTCCTTTTCTATATTTTCTCATTTGTCTATAATAAACATTGCTGGTTTTTGCTCTCAGTTTTGTCACTGTGATACAATATCCATAACACAGTTTACCTTAACCATTTTCAAGGGCATCGAGAACATTCACATCATGGCACAGCCGTCCCTACCGGCCCTCTCAGCACTTTTCATTGTCCCCAACTGAAATTCTGCCCCCATTAAACAATAACTGCCCCTCCCCCTGCTCACCCCTGGTAACTGCTGTTCCACTTTCTCTATGACTTGACACCTTGAACCTCATGGAAGTGGGATCAGGCAGAATTTGCGCTTTAGTGACAGGCTTATTTGTGCCAGAATAATGTGCCAGGATTTCCTTCCCCCTTTAAAGCTAGTATTCCATATGGATAAACTGCACAAACATGGCTATTTTTATACACAGAAAGACATCTTAATGGGAGTAAGATGAGCATTCCTCCTGTTTACTGGGGTGTGACCCAGTGTGTCACTGACCTGGATCACAGCTGCTGCTACAGCTTTGCTGTGCCCCTCCCCATACCCCGGGGTGTCCCCGTGGGTGCCCTGCAGAGGAGGCAGGCGACACCCTGGATGAGCCTCCAGGCCTCTCCTGGCCTGGTCTAAGATCAGGCCACAGAAAGGGCAGACAGTAGCCTGGGGACACACAGGGCAGTCCCCATGGGGCCCAGGCCTGTCTGTGCACACCAGGCTGTGTGTTCCAGGGCTCCTTTGTTCTGCTGGCCTGAGCTTCTCCTTTTTAAGTGTGTGGAGCAGCAGGTTATGATGATACAAGGAAGCTGATGATGGAAAGAGAAAGGCCATCTTCCCTGTTTTGAGAAGTTTGTGCTGTGTTTTAAATTCATAGTTTGAAACATGGGGAAATAATCTTCCCTTCTGGTTGGGAGGAGGGTGCTGCAGGTTCAGGGAAGTCCAGGCTGCTGAGTGCATAGATTTCCTAATTACTGAGAGAAATTTTTGCCGTCTCCACCTGCCACTGGCCCAGCGTAGTGCCCCGTCTGTGGGCACACATTCCAAGTACCCCGTGGATGCCTGAACCCTATGTAGACTGTTTTTCCATATACATAACTACCTATGATAAAATTTGGTTTATAAATTAGGCACAGTAAGAAAGTAAGAACAATAACTGTGATAATTATAAAATAGGACAGTATGGACAATATGCTGCAGTAGGTTATATGAATGAGGCCTCTCGAAATACCTCACTGTGCTGTGCTCACTTTCCCTTTTCATGACGATGTGAGATGATCGCACTCCCACAGGGTGAGATGAGGCGAGTGCGGTGAGTGACGTGGGCATTGTGACGTCGTGTTAGGCCACCACTGACCTTGAATACAGCACTGCTGTTCGGTGAAGTCTGGTAACTGGTAACCCGTAATCTAGATGGCTGCTGAGTGATCAGTGGGTGGGTGGTGGATAAGCGTGGATGCCCTGAACAGAGGGCAGATCCCAGGCAGGATACAGCAGGACAGCCTACTCAGCATGGCATGCAGTTTAAAACTTCCAAATTGTTCATTTCTGGAATTTTCTGTTTGATAGCTTTGGACTGCACCTGGCTGTAAGTAATTGAGACCATGGAGAGCATAGCCAAGGTTGGGAGGGGTGCTGTGTTTTTCTCCTTCCCGTTCTGACGGTTTTTTTGGTGTAGTTTGAAGCTTTTTGGTTAGGTGCATACACGTTTGGGATTGTTATGTCTTCTTGGGGAATTGACTCCTGCCATTTCTGTGTGCTGTCCTGTCCACCTCTGGAAGTGTCCGTAACCCAGAGTCTGCTCTGTCTGCACTGACACGGCCACGCTGGCCTCCTCATGCCTGGCGCTTGCCTGGTTCCCCTTTTTCCCGTTTCTTCTCATCCTGCCTCTGTTAATCTATTTGAAGTTTTTTGTAGATGGTGTATAGTTGAGTTAGGATTTTATTTATTCATTTTGACGATTTATGGGTGTTTCTAGATTATTGTGATAATGCCGTTGCTGATTTTAGATCTACCACTTTCCTAAATTAAAAAAAAAAAATTGATCTACCACTTTGTCATTTGGTTCCTATTAGATCTCTCTTTCTCTTTTTTCACTGCTCTGTTTCCTTTTTCTGCTTTATTGTAGGTTATCTAAACATTTTATTGTATTTTAATTTATTCTAGATTATCTATAAATTATCTATCTTGCTTTATCTAGCTCTTTTTGGTGATACAAGGACATGTTTATTAACTTTTCACATTCTGGCTGGGCACAGTAGCTCATGCCTGTAATCCCAGCACTCTGGGAGGCCAAGTTGGGTGGAGTGCTTGGGCTCAGGAGTTCAAGACCAGCTTGAGCAAAAGCAAGACCCTTTCTCTAGTAAAAATAGAAAGACTAGCTAAGTGTTATGGCGGGCACCTAGTCCCAGCTACTTGGAAGGCTGAGGCAGGAGGATCACTTGAACCCAAGAGTTTGCGGTTGCTGTGAGCTATGACGCCATGGCACTCTGCCCAGGTGACAGAGTGACACTCTGTCTCAAAAAAGAAAACCCCTTTTCACATTTTATGTAAAATTAATCTGCTTTTCTCTACTTCTGATGGAAAGTAGAAATCTTTTCCCCACTTAGATTTGCCATCCCCTTTCACATTATTAGTTGTTTTATATGTACAGAATTTAAACACTTGTCTCTATCTATAAATATTATTTTTCTTTTTTCTTTTAGAATATTAGGGGGCGGTACCTGGGTACCTTTTGTAATGCTTAGGGCCGGGCTGTTAGTGTGCTCATCCCTACAGAGTGCTCACTGTGCCTGTGAGGTAGGTTTCTGTCTCTCCCTCCCCCTCCCCTTCTTGATTTCCAGTGGCTGTTACTTCCCTCTGCAGGTGTGTGTCCATCTGTTAGTTCTGACTTACTAGGGAGCACGTGTGGTGTTTGTTTCCTGTTCTTTTTTTTTTTTTTTT
>NW_003852565.1:120020-122361 GCF_000181295.1 Otolemur garnettii
TGGAGACAGAGTCTTACTTTGTCACCACCCTGGGTAGAGTGCTATGGCATCATAACTCATGGCAACCTCAAACTCTTAGGCTCAAGCAATTCTCTTGCGTCAGCCTCTTGAGTAGTTAGGACTACTGTGCCTGCCACAATGCCTGGTTTTTTTGGGGTTTTTTTTGAGACAGAGCCTCAAGCTGTTGCCCTGGGTAGACTGCTATAGCATCACAGCTCACAGCAACCTCCAAGTCCTGGGCTCAAGTGATTCTCCTGCCTCCACCTCAGGGAGCTGAGACTGCAGGCTCCTGCCACAATGCCTGGCTATTTTTTGGTTGCAACAGTTGTTGTTTGGTGGGCCGGGCTGGATTTAAACCCGCCAGCTTAGATGTATGTGGCTGTGGCTGGCACCTTAGCCACTTAAGCCACAGGCACCAAGCTGCCTGGCTATTTTAAGAGACTGGATCTTGCTCTGGCTCAAGCTGGTCTTGAACCTATGAGCTCAGGGCAATCCACCCACCTTGGCCACCCCCAGAGTGCTGGAATTACAGATGTGAGGCACTGGGCCCGGCCTGGACTTGGTTTAGCTGATCCCAGTTTTGTTGGCAACATCCAAAACAGGAGCCAGTCACCATCAGGCCTGACCAGGGTAGTGACCGTGGCCACCTCCGTGTCACAGAGCCTCTCCACAGCCTGTCTGATCTGGTGCTTGTTGGCTCTACACCTAGGATGTTGTCGTCCCTTGTCTTCATGGCAGACTCAGTGGTCTGGGGAACTTGATGATGGCATGGGGGTCACCCTTGTTTCTCTGGGACGCTCTTTCCAGGATGTTTGGGCTGCCTCCGGAGCCTCAGTCTTGGGCCATGGGAAGGTGGGTGAGGTACGGGTCTTCTTTTTTCTGAGTCTGTGGATGCCTTGAGCACGGCCTTCTCGGCCTTCGGTGCCTTCCCTTTGGCTTCGGCTTTGGGAGGGGCGGAGGCTTCCTTCTTTGCCTTCTGTGCCATCTTGTGAAAGCCACCAGACGATTCTTTAAAAGAGTCGCAGAGGAGAGTCTGGTTCTGTGCGCTGGGTATTTACCCCTCTCCTGCTTCTGCTTCCTGATTCATGTTCCCAGCTTCCTCTGTACCTTTCCTTCTTTCTGCAGAACTTTCCTTAGCCTGATCTCTGTGCATCCTCTCAACTCTCCCTTATCTGAGAACGCTGACATTTCACCTCCACTTGTGGAGGTATATTGCTGCCTCTGAGGGGAGCAGGGGGAGGGTTTGTAAGGAGAGGAGGCCAGTTCAGGGACTGGGATGACTTTATTAGCAGGGAGAAGAGAGAAAGAGCAGCTTGGAGCCTGACCAGGAGCCAGCTCAGCTCTCACAGTTTCAACAGTTTTATGATCCCTTATCAGTGGGTTGAAGATGGGAGGGAGTCCCCAGAGGAGTCATCTCTTCTCCAGAGTGATTTTTGCACTCAGGGCAAATCTAGCAGTTACTTCCCTTAATTGGCCATCAGCCAGGGCCAGAATAAGAACTTCTGTTTTTTTCCCAGGAACTCTGGCCCTGAAGCATTGCAGGGAGTATGCAGGGGGTTGCTGTGATCATGCAGTTTGGTTTGTGGCTGCTCCTTTCTGCCAGCTATCTCCCCCAGAGTGGCTTCATTCCTGTCAGGGTCACCAGGATTCCTTTCCACAGCCTCTCTCTGTCCCTGTAGGTTCCCAGGCACGAGGCTGCTTCTCTTCCAGACTCATGGAGTACTGCACCATGCGCCTTTGAGGAGGAGTGCATGGGCATCCCCGCGGCTTTTAAGCTCTGCTACTTTTCTCTGGCTGTTTCAAGACTTTTTTTTTTTTTAAGAGACAGAGTCTTATTTCCTTGCCCTCAGTAGAGTGCTGTGGCGTCACAGCTCACAACAACCTCTACCTCTTGGGCTCAGACGATTCTCTTGCCTCAGCCTCCCGAGTCGCTAGGACTACAGGTTTTGAGATATTTTTCCCTTATCTTTCATGTTCAACAGTTTGACTTTGATATGTCTGGGTGTAGATTTCTTTGAGTATATCTGTTTGGGATCCACAGAGCTTCTTAAATTTGTAGGCGGAAGTCTTTTTCCCAACTTGGGAAGGTTTTAGTCTTTTTTCAGCTATTTTTCACCACTGCTCACTTTCTCTTCTGCTTGGAGGTGTTGAATTTTAGGCCTTTGTGGTTTCTTTGGTTCTTTCTCTGAAGAACTTAATGTCTCTCTGGCATTAAGATTAGGTAATTTATGTTGCTGCTTCAAATTCATGGGCTATGTGTTCTTGACATCATGGAGGGAATTTTTTTTTTCGCATTTCAGTGTTGTATCTTTAAGTTTTTTTTTTTTTTTTTTTTTTTTTT
>NW_003852565.1:122542-127349 GCF_000181295.1 Otolemur garnettii
GCCGTCATTGTTGTTTGGCGGGTCCGGGCTGGGGACTCGAACCCGCCACCTTAGGTGTATGTGGCTGGCGCCTTAGCCGGTTGAGCTATAGGCACCGAGCCTGTATCTTTAAGTTTTAAAATTTCCATTTGGCTCATCTTTAGTCCATTTGGTTCATCTTTACGTCTTGTTTTTGTTTGTGTTTTGCTGACTTTCTCGCTTTTGTCCTAAGTTTGGGAGTGTTCAGATTGTTAGGCTTCCCACAGGGCAGTGGTGGCTCTGAAATGAGGGAGTCAGTCACAGCAGCTGAGTCACATGCGTTGGAGTTGGTATCCCCGTGGCCTTGGGATGTTTCTGGTTTTTTTTTAATGTGCTGAGTAGCTTGGATTGTAACAGAACATTATGGAAATTATGGTGTGAGACTCTGAGTCTTGTTTAAGTCCTGTGAGGATGTTGGTATTTTTATTTTAGCAGGTACATAACCTGGGTAGATTTGGGCTGGTTCTGACTGTGTTCTTCGGTGCCAGTTCCATTTCCACACCTCTGCACTGCCATTTAGATCTGCCCCTCTGTGTGTTGCTTGTGGCTACCTGGACCTGGCTGTGGTCTCAGGGTTTGTTTGGGGTGTGAGGAGGATCAGACCACTTGAGCATGGCCACAGATGTCACAAGTGGTTTTCTGGGCTCCTGTTCTGGACTTCCCCCTCCTCCACTACCCTCAGGGCTTCCCTTTTCCATTATCCAGCCCCAGCTCTGGGCTTGGGCTTGTGTCTGGAGCCCAGCGCTAGGAAGAGTGACTTAGATTCCTCCTGTCCAGTGTCTTGGGCAGCTTGCCTGCTGCTGTTGCCTTCTTAGATGCCACTCAGCTATCCCCAGGCCCTGTCTGTGGTCAGAGCCCCGCATCCCATCACAGCAGATTCACCCGCAGGCAGGCTGGAGCTGGCACAGGGGTCCAGACGCTGCCCGCACTCATTCTGTGCCTCCTCTCCAGCTGTGGTCTATGCTTTCTGTCCCCTGTTAACAGTCACCCCCCCCCCCACCCAGTGTACCTTATGGGCTCTGTGCTCTTGACACCATGGAGGGAATTTTTTTTTTTAACATTTCAGTGTTATATCTTTTAGTTTTAAAATTTCCATTTGGTTCCTCTTTACGTCTTGTTTTTGTTTGTTTGTGTTTTGCTGACTTTCTCTCTTTTGTACTCAGTTTGGGAGTGTTTAGATTATTAGGCTTCCCACAGTGCTATAGTGAGAAGTGTGCACCATGCCTTTCTGATGGGGGTCCCTGCGGGCTGCCCATGGTCCTTGTAACCTCTGCCTATCTGTGCAGCTAGATAGGGAGTTTGGGGGACAGGGCTCTCCTTGTTTCCATCTCAGCCCCTGGTGTGTTTAGAAGAACCACTTGGGAGACTGCTGCACCCAGGGGCGCATTGCATCATTCCTCCAAGGCTATGCTGGGCCGATGTGGTATAAGAGGGCTCTGACCCTCAGCACCCCCAACGAGGGCCTGTGACCTCCAAGATAAGAGGGTGGCAGGAAGAAGTAGTATGTGCGGTGGCCCAGGTCCCTTATACTGTGGTGCTCTGGAGGCCAGGAGAGCCTGTCCCCAGTGGGCGGGGAGGAAGGAGGGTTTGCACAGGGCTTCTGGCCCATGTGCCCTGGGAGAGATATAGACGCCAGGGGCCTGACCATGCCCATGTCAGCCATCCCCAGCACCTAAGCCCTGAAGCCACCTCAGAAGGTTAATCAGGTAACCCCCACTCGCTTTTTCATGGAACAGGTGGCTTTGTGTTTTCTTCTAGCCCAGGATGGCGGCCCAGGTGACCCTGGAGGATGCATTGTCCAATGTGGATCTCCTGGAGGAGCTGCCCTTGCCTGACCAGCAGCCCTGCATCGAGCCCCCACCATCTTCGCTGCTCTACCAGGTGGGTGTCCCAGTGGCTGTGGGGGGCACAGCTGGGGCTCTGACCTCTCCATGATTGTCTTTCTCTTCCTTTCAGCCAAATTTCAACACTAACTTTGAAGACAGAAATGCTTTTGTCACTGGGATTGCAAGATACATTGAACAAGCAACCGTCCATTCCAGCATGGTAATGCTGTCTGTCTCTGTTTCTCTCTGGGGGAATGACACATTTGAGTAGCAGGTGCCACTTTTTTTTGCTTTAACCTGATAGGCTATACAGGGAGGAAAAAAAGGAAAATGAATGAGGTACATTATGTTTTTGTGGGGTTTTTTTTTATTTTTGAGACAGAGGCTCAAGCTGTCCCCTGGGTAGAGTGCTGTGGCATCACAGCTCACAGCAACCTCCAACTCCTGGGCTCAAGCGAGTCTCCTGCCTCAGCCTCCCAAATAGCTGGGACCACAGGCGCCTGCCACAACACCCGGCTATTTTTTGGTTGCAGCCGTCATTGTTGTTTGGTGGGTCCAGGTTGGATTTGAACCCGCCACCTTAGGTGTATGTGGCTGGCACCTTAGCCACTTGAGCCACAGGCACCGAGCTGAGGTGCATTATGTTTTTAAGAAAGTCTTTGTTGGCTCAATGCCCATAGTCAGTGGTTAGGTTGCTGGCCATATACACCCGGGCTGGCAGGTTCAAACTCAGCCCAGGCCTGCTAAACAGCAAAAATAACTACAACAAAAAAAAAGCTAAGGCCCATCTACTTGGGAGGCTGGGGCAAGAGAATTGCTTAAGCCCAAAGAGTTTGAGGTTGCTGTGAGCTGTGATGTCACTGCACTCTACTGAGGGCAGCATAGTAAGACTCCGTCTCAAAAAAAAGTCTGTATTTTTCTCATTATAAAAATAATAGATGCTTTCTGAAAATTCAGTGTCCATGGCCTAGAGATAACCTTGGTCATTATTTTTAGGGCATCCCATCCCTGTTAGCACATACACCCTCTCCAAATCCATACTTACACCCATGTGGGATTTGGATTTTATTTTTTGAGACAGAGTCTCACTTTGTTGCCCTTAGTAGAGTGATGTGGCATCACAGCTCACAGCAACCTCAGACTCTTGGGCTTAAGTGATTCTCTTGCCTCAGGCTCCCAAGTAGCTGGGACTACAGGCACCCACCACAACGCCTGGCTATTTTTTGTTTTTGTTGTTGTTGTCGTCATTATTGTTTAGCAGGCCCAGGCTGTGTTCAGATCCACCAGCCCAGGTGTATGTGGCCAGTGCCCTAATCACTGAGCAATGGGCACTGAGCCTGGGATTTAGATTTTATAAATGAATTGCATTGTTGTTACATATTTTAATGATTTCATGAACATTTTCACATCATGAAAATGGGCTAGAGAAAGTAATCTTTAATAACTATATAATCCATTTTGTAAATATCTACAATTTTAACTTTTGTTACTCTTTAACTTTTAGTTTCCTCTTTTGGCTATTTAAAAAAGGCTGTGGTGGCTATCTTTCATAATATATATTGAAGAAGTGAAGTTGCAGGGTCAAAGGTTGTGAACATTTTAATTGTCAGATTGTAGTTAACATTTTAAAGGGCATTTGTTTAATTTTTACCAAAGCAATGCAAAAAAAGAATAGAACAGAAAAGCAGTTTTATGCAAAGATGAGACTCCTCTTCCTATGGACATTCTACCTAGAGTGCTGTGGGAATGTGTCAGCTTTTCCTCCCACGCTCCTAGGGCTGGTGCCTGCTGCTGAGCCTTTTCTGGGAACCAGGAGGCCTGTGTCACCCCGTGAAGAGACTGCTGAGTACCCTCTGTGTGCTCAGCTGTACTGGCAGGGTAGCTGTCCCCAGTGTGTTCAGGGCTGGGTGGAGCTGAGGGCCAGCCCCTGCAGCAGCTCCTCTGAGATGCCTACACATCCCTGACGCCCCTCCAGCCTGCAGAAATCCTGAGGTGTTTCAGGTGGTTGTTACGTCCCCACCCCCGCTCTCTGCGTCACTGTCTTCTTAGCAGCTGTCCTTGGTGTGCAGTCCTTAGTGCTCGTCTGTCCATCAAAGAGAAAGTCAGGACAGTTTACGGAGCTCTGCCTAGATATAGAAGTTGAACATCTCCCTCTTCGTGCCTATTTCCCTGCCCGCCTTTGACTTGCCCTGTGTTTTGTTGCAGAACGAGATGCTGGAGGAAGGCCAGGATTATGCCGTCATGCTATACACCTGGAGGAGCTGCTCCCGGGCCATCCCACAGGTGCCCTGCCCACCCTCCCCATCCCTCCGGGCCCCACCCAATGCCTCATGCCCTGTCCAGTCCTGTTTGTTTCTGCCAGGCCAGGCCAGGCCAGGCCCCTGTCCCTCTAGTTTATCATGGCCCAGCTGCTTGGGACCCCAGATCTAGCAGCCTGGTTTCTATTGGGGACTCCAAGTCTAGCAGCACGGCTTCTATCGGGGACCTGAGCTCTAGCAGCCCGGCTTCTATTGGGGTCAGAGCCTCTTATGTCACTCTTCTCACATTATTCCTAGGTGAAATGTAATGAGCAGCCTAATAGAGTAGAAATCTATGAGAAAACTGTGGAGGTCCTGGAGCCTGAGGTCACAAAACTGATGAATTTTATGTATTTCCAGGTAAGGCAGCAAAATAATCTGAGGGCTTTAGGGCAAAAGAGTGTGATGCCTACACGCTCCCTCCCACCCTGTCACTGTGACTCATGCTCATGAAACAAAGTGCATGTAAATGAAAGCTGCCACAGCAGTTTCTGAGACAAAAGGGACCTACAGCCTTTTTGACAGTCTAAAGCTTTACTGCCCTTTCAGAGTAAAAACTTCTTTTGTGCTTCACTTCTCTATTTCCTTCATGAAGCCTGCTTTCTGTCACTTCCAAGTGCAACATTTTGACTTTCTGCCAATTTGTACTTTCTTTTTTTTTTTTTT
>NW_003852565.1:128465-131609 GCF_000181295.1 Otolemur garnettii
AAAAAAAAAAAAAGGAAGGAGAACCTTTCCTAAGTTGTGGAGACTTGGCCCTAGATCCTCATTGGGTTGATATTTTTTTCAATGAGTAACAGTGAATCTGGACACTGGGCTTGAGGTCAGAATATAGAATTACCCTCTGCTGACCAGTGGCTTTTCTGCCTTACCCATTCTTCTGCCCAGAGAAATGCCATCGAGCGTTTCTGTGGGGAGGTGAGACGCCTGTGCCATGCAGAGAGGAGGAAGGACTTTGTGTCAGAAGCCTATCTCATCACACTGGGCAAATTCATCAACATGTTTGCTGTGCTGGATGAGCTGAAGAACATGAAGTGCAGTGTAAAGAATGACCACTCAGCATACAAGAGGTGAGCTCTAACTTTGTGCACACCATGGACTTTGCAGAGAGTGCCCAGGCCAGAGCCAGGCCTGCAGGTAGCAGGTGTGCACCCAGCGTGTGCAGAAATCCTCACTCCTAGTTGGCAGCACCTTCTTTTTAGTCTCAAGGCTGTGTGAGTGCATACTCCTAGGTATAAGGTATGGGAGTAGCCAGCAGTTTTAAGTGCATGTTGTGGTTTTACCAAGCTAGAGTGGACTCTGGGTCTCTTGGTCATGCACAGGTGTTTATGGAGGACTTCTGGGTGCTCAACACCCTTGGGCAGACAGACACACATGACAGGCAGGCACTGCTCATGAAACACAGGCATTTGTCTCAGGGAGCATCTTGACAAGGGGGCAGCTGGGCTCTGCACCCCTCTGTGCTAGTCCTGCACCAATGCGGAGCTCTGGCACATGGGCATCAGAGCACTGGTTTGCAGATGTGGCCCTTGGACAATCAGGGGTATCTTGTGGCCGCATTTAGCTTTCAGCTCCTCCAATTGGCTCTCCCGCATGACAGTTTTCTTTTTGAATGTGGAGAATTTCTGGAGAAGAGGGTGGCAGGCGGATTGGAAAGGCAGGCAAGGCTCAGTGTGTTTCTTCTGGAACACTGTGGGGGCAGTTGGTGGCCAGGAAGAGGCAGGCAGTGGGTGATACAAAATGTACTGTCTTTTAGCAGACTTTCTTTACTAAGGCTGTGCTTGGCACTGTTGAAAAAAGATGTGTTTTGCTGGAATGAGATGCTAATTTCTTTCCCTGCAAAGCAAGAAATCTTAGCTCTAAAATTAAATTAGAAGAGACTTTGCATTTAAGTAGGCCCTAATTATGTTGTATCTTAAGTCATATACCTATTGCTATATCTTTGTGATGAAATTAACTTGGAATGTGACACCAAACTGATTTGAGGATGGGGTGGTGGTGGAAGTCAAGCCCAGTTGCCCAAAATTGTGAGCCTTATTTATTCATATGAAATAAACACAATGTTCCTTCACCATCTGAAATTAGCTCTGCACAGAAGCCTAGATCTTCAGAACTAGAGAAGGATCTCTGGAGTTCACCTGAGTCTTCACATCCCCTGCCCCCAGCAGTAAAGTGAACAAGTTTTAAAAGGAAAGACATGTTACCATATAAATTAATGTTAACTTTAACCATGTATAATTTGTCTTAAAAAAGATTGCAGTTTTAAAAAGAAAATCCAAAAATAAGCAATAGCTGCTCCAAATGAGAAGGGATCAGCAAAACTCCCAATGCATGAAAAATCAGAGTGAAAGGTCATTCCCAAAAGAAAACAATAATTCCGTAGCAATGGAAACCAACCAAAATGAGAATATTGAAATGACCGATAAAGAATTTTGAAGGTGGCTCGGCGCCTGTAGCTCAACTGGCTAAGGCGCCAGCCACGTACACCTAAGGTGGCGGGTTCGAATCCAGCCCAGACCCGCCAAACAATAATGACGGCTGCGACCAAAAAAAAAAAAAAAATAGCTGGGCGTTGTGGTAGGCGCCTGTGGTCCCAGCTACTTGGGAGGCGGAGGCAGGAGACTCGCTTGAGCCCAGGAGCTGGAGGTTGCTGTGAGCAGTGAAGGCACGGCACTCTACCCAGGGGGACAGCTTGAGGCTCTGTCTCAAAAAAAAAAAAAGAATTTTGAAGGTGATTGTAAAGAAACTCAATGAAATACAAGAGAAAATAGGAACCCAACACAAATCACAAAACAATGCAGGAGATGAATTTTCATTCACATTCACTATAGAAATCAAATGATTATGGCTCAGAGCTCGTAGCTCAAGCGGCTAGGACACTGGCCACATACACCGGAGCTGGCAGGTTCAAATCCAGCCCAGGCCCACCAAACAACAATGACAACTACAACCAAAAAAAAAAATAAAAAAGCCTGGCATTATGGCACTTGTAGTCCCAACTACTTGGGAGGCTGAGGCAAGAGAATTGCTTAAGCCCAATAGTTGGAGGTTGCTGTGAGCTGTGACAGCACAGCACTCTACCCAGGGTGACAGCTTTTTTTCTGTCTCTTAAAAAAAAAAAAAAAAAGAAACCAAATGATTAAAAAAAAAAATAAGAAGAGCTTCTGTTCAAGATGATATATAGCACAGTAAAAACCTTAAGAATAGACCAGACCAGGCAGAAGAATCTCAGAGCTAGAAAACATGTTTGAATTCAGTTAGTCACAGAGAAAGAACTGAGAAATAAGAGGAAGAAACAAAGCTTGCAAGAAATATGGGGTTATGTAAGGAGGCCTAATATAAGAATCATAGGCATTCCTGAGGGTGAAGAAGAAAATACACAAGGGCAGGAAAATTATTTGAGTGAATGTATCAGGAAAACTCTCCAAGTCTTGGTAGAAATTTGGACATCCAGCTACTAGCAGCACAGTAGACTCCTGAGAGTCCAAGAGGCAATCACCACAGACATCATCAGACTCACTCAAAGTTAACATGAAGGAGGAACGCCTGTGAACCGCATTGTGAAAGCATCAGTAACTTACAAAGGAAAACCCATCAGCCTACTGCAGACTTCTCAACTGAGACCGTACCAGCCCAAAGGGATTGGGATCCCATAGTCCTTCTCAAACAGAATAATGGCCAGCCTAGAATTTGGTGTCCTGTGAAACTCAGTTTCTTATGTGAGGGAGAAATAAAGACTTTTTTTTTTTTTTTTTTTTTGAGACAGAGCCTCAAGCTGTCCCCCTGGGTAGAGTGCCGTGGCATAGCTCACAACAACCTCCAACTCCTGGGCTCAAGCGAGTCTCCTGCCTC
>NW_003852565.1:131629-135590 GCF_000181295.1 Otolemur garnettii
GCCCGCCACAATGCCTGGCTTTTTTTTTCAGTTGCAGCCATCGTTGTTTGGCGGGCCCGGGCTGGATTCGAACCCGCCACCTTAGGTGTATGTGGCTGGCACCTTAGCCACTTGAGCCACAGGTGCTGAGCCAAGACTTTTCAAGACAAGCAAACATTGAGGGAATTTGTCCAGACCAGACCTGCTCTGCTATGAGTATTCAGAATCAGAACTATGCACTGGACAGCACAGTAAACACCCACCAGTGTAAAATCACCCACAGGCTAAAGGTGAGAGCCTAGACACCACTGTGGCTCAAGAGGTAAAACAAGCAACAGGATGAATAGAAATCCACATCCACCTCCCTTATCAAATATTTCAGTAAATGTGAATGGCGTGAATTCCCCCATTCGAAGGAAATAGCCTGTCTGAATGGACAAAATACATGCCAAGCATCTGTTATCTCCAGGAATCGCATCTAACCCACTAGGACTCATTCAGACTCAAGATGAAGGGATGGAAAACAATATTCCATTTAAATGGAAATCAAATGAAAGCTATTATAGCCATCCTTCTATTTGACAACATATACTTCAAATCAGCAAAAGTAAAGACAAAAATAAATGCTCATAAAATGGTAAATGATTTAATAAGAAGACATTAAAAATCCTCAATATGAATTTAACACATGTGGACCCAGATTCACAAAGCAGATCCCACCTGATCTGAACAAAATGATAAACAGCAGCACCATAATATCCAGGGATTACATGCCAGTAAGAGACAAGGAAAGATCCTCCAAGCAGAAAATAGGTGAAGAAACCATGGACTTAAACAAAACCCTAGAAGAAATGGGGCTAAAAGATATTTACAGAATATTCTACTCAAAACCACTTTATATGCATACTTTTCATCAGCTCGTGGAATACTCTCTAAGATTGATCACATCCTAGGCTACAAAATATCTCAACAAATTTTAAAAAATAAAAATTATACCATGTATTTTTTCAGACCACAGTGAAATAAAACTAGAACTCAATTCTAACAAAAACACTCATTTCTACATAGTGTTGTGGAAACCACCTACTGCTGAATGTTATGTCAAGGAGGAAATTAAGATGGAAATCAGAAGATTGTTCGAAATAAATGACAAAGGATGTAAATTATCAAAGTCTGTGGGATTCAACCAAAGCAGGCATAAGAGGAAAATTTGTAGCCTCAAGTGCCTACATCTGAAAGACAAAAAGATCACAAATCATCAACCTAATGAATAATCTCAAGGAATTGGAAAAGAAAGAGCAAACCAATCCCAAACCTGGCAGAAGAAAAGAAATAACTAATGTCTAAACAGAGCTAAATGAAATCAGTAGCAAAAGACTTGTATAGAGGATTAATGAAACAAAAAGTATGTTTCTTGTTTTTGTTTTGAGACAGAGTCTCACTTTGTTGTCCTTGTTAGAGTGCTGTGGCATCATGGCTCACAGCAACCTCAAACTCTTGGGCTTAAGCAATTTTCTTGCCTCAGCCTCCCGAGTAGCTGGGACTACAGGCACTTGCCACAATACCCAGCTATTTTTTGTTGTTGTTGAAGTTGTCATTATTGTTTTTTAGCTGGCCCAAGGTGGGTTCAAACCCACCAGTCTTGGTGTATGTGGCTGGTGCCACTGTGCTATGGGCACTGAGCCAAAAAGTAGGTTCTTTGAAAAGATCACTAAAATAGAAAGGACTCCCACTTGATTAACCAGAAACAGGAAAGAAAGAAGCTTGATCAGAAATGAAAAGGAGATATTATAACTGATACCCTGCAAATACAAAATATATCATCTCTGAATACTATGAAAATCTCTGTGCATGCAAACTTAAAGGAATGCTTGGAAACACACAACTTCCCTGAGCTTTATGAGGAAGAAATAGAGCTCCCCAAACCAATATCATGTAACAAAATTGAAGCAGCAATATAAAACATCCCTTCTAAAAAGTACTGGACCAGATGGTTTCACAGCCAAATTTAACCAGGTCCACAAAGTGGTACCTATACTGAAGAAATGATTATATAACATAGAGAAGGAGGGAATCCTCCCCAGTTCATTCTGTGAAGCCAGTATCACCTTGATACCAAAGCCAGGAAAGGACTCAACAAAAAAGAAAACCACTGACCAATATCTGATATGAATATAGATGTAAAAAGTCTTTTTTTTGTTGTTCCAGTTTTTGGCTGGGCTGGGTTTGAACCTGCCACCTCCAGTATATGGGGCCAGTGCCCTACTCCTTGAGCCACAGGCGCTGCCCATGTGATGTTAAAAAGTCTTAATAACATCCTAGCAAAATGAATTCAGCTGGATATTTAAAAAAAAAAAAATTCACCATGTAGGCTGGGCTTGGTGGCTCACACCTGTAATCCTAGCACTTGGGAGGCCAAGGCAGGTGGATTGACTGAGCTCATGGGTTCAAGACCAGCCTGAGCAAGAGCTAGGCCCCATCTCTAAAAATAGTTGGGCCTTTTGGGGGGCACCTGTAGTCCCAGCTACTTGGGAGGCTAAGGCAAGAGAATCACTGGAGCCCAAGAGTTTGAGGTTGCTGTGAGGTATGACACCATGGCACTCTACCAAGGGCAACAAAGTAAGACTTTATCTCAAAAAAAAAAAAAAAATTCACTGCAGTTGAGTGAGCTTTATCCCAGAGATAAATGATTTGACATACACAAACCTATAAATGTAATTCACCACAAAGCAAAAACAAAGACCACATATGATTCTCTTGATAGACACAGAAAAGGCATTTGACAAAATTCAGCACCGTTTCATGATCAGAACTCTTTAAGAGTATAGACATTGGTGGAAAATACCTCAATATTATAGCCATATATGACAAACCCACAGCCAACATGATACTGAAGGGGGAATAATTGAAAGCATTCCTGGTTAAAAGAACTGGAACCAGACAAGGTTGCACACTGTTACTCCTTCTGTTCAAAATAGTCCTGGAAGTCCTAGGCAGAGCAGTTAGGCAAGGGTAGAAATCAAGGTTATCTAAATAGGAGAAAAGTCAAACTATCACTCTTGGCTGAAGAGAGGATCTTATGTATAGAAAACCTCAAATATTCCACCAAGGCACTCCTGGAATTGATAAATAAATTCAGCAAAGTCTTAGTTACAAAATCAGTATACATAAATCAGTAGCATGTCTTACACCAGCATAGTTAAGCTGAGAATCAAAGCAGGACTAAATACCTTTTGTAATTACAACAAAGAAAATAAAATACGGGTGGCACCTGTGGGTCAAAGGAGTATGGTGCTGGCTCCATATGCCGGAGGTGGCGGGTTCAAACCCAGCCCCGGCCAAAAACTATAAAAAAAAAAAAAAAAAGAATGAAAAGAAAATACCTAAGAATGTGTTTAACCAAGGAGGGGAAAGAGCTGTATAGGGAAAACTATAAAACACTGACAAAGGAAATCACAGTGGATATAAACAAATGGAAAAACAATGGAAAAACATTGTATTCATGGATTGGGATAACGAACATTGTTAAAATGTCCATACCCAAAGTGATTTACAAATTCAATGCAATACCCATTAAAATAGGCATGTCAGTTTTTGCATATCCAGAAAAAATAATTTTATGCTTCCCATGAAACCTTGAAAGACCTCACAACCTTAAGCAAAAAGAACAAATTGGAAGGCATTACTTTACCAGATTTCAAGCTATTCTACAAGGTTATAGTAACTCAGACAGCATGGTACTGGCACAAAGACAGAGACAGATACCAATGCATCAGGACAGATACAAAACCATCTGTTGAGGTCCTGGCGCCTGGACCCTAACTGGGTTGAGAGCCAACAGGGAAAATGGCGCTGGGGAAAATGATCTACACAAGTTTAAGACATAGAGTCTGAGAATGCCTGGAGAAAGACGAACATTATCTCAGGCCCAGCAGCAGACTGGAACAGGGCAGCAGTTTTCTGGCTTCTTCAGAAGGCTTTT
>NW_003852565.1:135812-165559 GCF_000181295.1 Otolemur garnettii
CGTCATTGTTGTTTGGCGGGTCCGGGCTGGGGATTCGAACCCGCCACCTTAGGTGTACGTGGCTGGCGCCTTAGCCGGTTGAGCTATAGGTGCCGAGCCGCTTTTATTGATTTCTAACAAGTGCATATGCGAAATGCCAAAATGGCAAAACATCGGTTAAAGGAATTCCAAGTCCCCAGGAAGATTGGCTAGAGAGAGAGGCTGGGTAAAAAGGTAGGAGGTTGAGACTTGCCATTCCAGCAGTGGCATCTGGGGGTCTGGAGGCAGTCGGCACTAGTCACCATGTGGTCATGGAGGCCTCGCCCTGCAGAGACAGAACCAGGGAGCGGAGGTAAGATGGCAGACTGCAGCCAGCTTTTCACAGAGGCTCCCATCTGGAAGGAGAGTTAAAAGACAGAAGTTTAGCAGGTAAGCCAGTGGTTTGGAGCTGAGCCAAGAGAGAAGGCTGGAGAATGCATTCAACCCTGCTGAGGTGAGCTGCAACACCAGAGATACAAACAAAAGGTATTTAATCCATCACCAAGTGGACGGGTGTTCCCTCCCCCACGAGAAGGCTAGCAGTAAACTCCATACAAACAAGCGAGCAGAGTTCAAACGTCCTCCCATTCCATCCCACAGGAGAGACCCTCTAAAAACTGGACCTCCTACCTGTACTAGGGTGCCATGGCACTCTCCTGCCTTGCATAAAACTGTATAAAACTGTATATATTCTCTACCTGCAACTCTGAACTCCTAGCATTCCCCTCTGCTCTCATCCCAGAGGCCTGGAAGCCTGTACCACATGGAGTCCAGATTCTTGGGATTTTCTTGAGAGGTATGGATAAGGGAAGGGCCCTTGCTCAGCTGTACTGATTCTGTGGCACGGGAATAAGGAGAGGATGGTCAGCTGAGAAGGAACCACACAGGAGCTGTGGCAGTGCCCCCAGATGTAGAACAGTAGCAGCTGCAGGAACAATAAGGCTCATGCCCCTGGGGTGGCTCTCCTGGACAGACACACTCTGTCTCTCTTGGCAACCAGAGGAAACCAGGCACCTTCTCCAGTGATAGCTACTGGCCGAAGGATCTGGTATGTGAGTAAAGGAATGCGGGGACTAGAATATGTGTGTGCAGAGCTGACAGACTTCCAGGGAGGGGCCGAGCCAGAGGTCTGCTTTACTGAGGCTGAGACGCACCTGGCCCCCAGGGGATCATAGCTGAGACAAAGGCAGGCAGGCAGAAGCAGGAACTGACAGGTCAGTGTGAGCTCCAACTGCTTGCCACTGCCCAGAACTGAGTGGGGTTTCTGTCACCTCAAGCAGCATCTGATAACCAGGACAGAAACAAACTCTGCAAAGTTGTGCTGTTCTGCCAGCAACATCAATCAGGGGTGCGGCTGGAACTGAGTCAACCGCCATGGCCTCCATTAAGCACCCGAGGTTGTCGGGCCTCACCTCCCCCTGTCGGATAGTGGCTGAGAACAGAAACCTGGCTGAGGAGACATAGATCTTTCTCTGACTCAGGCAGGCATAAACCCCTGGGGCATCTGCTCATTGGGGTGAACTGGGTCACAGCCCCAGCCCCACTGGGGTTACCAGTGACTGGGTGTGACAGAGGTGCAAGGTTGGGAAGAAGGCATCAACCTTCGCAGACTAATTTATTTGCTGGGTTGGTCCTTTTGACTTCACAGAGCGCAGGAGCCAGTCATACCTGAGCTGCCAGCAGACCCCTGCTATCTAGTTGCCAGAGACCTTTTGAATTCCCCCACCTGAGACCAGTACTGACTGGGACAATTGATTTGGACCTCTTGAACTGGGCTGATCATCTGAGGACTATCCAAAGTGCTTCCTTGAGTGTATGGTTGTGGGAAGGTGTGATTTTCATTTTCGAATTGTTGTCTGTGGGGGCAGGGTGACTTAATTGCTGGTATTTCTCCATAGCTGAGACTTCAACCCAGAGTAACTGATTTACTAGGGTAGAACAGAGACCAGCTGAAAACAAGACAGAGCAACTTAGCCCCACCAAACCAAGGAGGCCCCCATTTTCTCACGCCATAGCACTGTATGGGTCATTGGCAAAGCTCTAGGAGAAAAGCCAAATGGTGTAAATTAAGCATGGGGTGGAATCAGTAGAGAAACTCTGGCAACATGAATAACCAGAGTAGACCAACCCTCCCCTCCCCCAAGGAAGGACATGGCAGATGCAACTGAAGACCCCATCCATAAACAGATGGCTGAGATGTCAGAAATCAAGTTCCGAGTCTGGATAGCAAATAAGATCAACAGAATGGAGGAAAGGAAGGAATCAGAATTTCAAATCATTCAAAAGATGTCTCAAGAATTCAACTATTTCAAAGATAAAATGACGAAAGATTTGGACACATTGAGGCAAGAGTTTGCAGCCCTCAAAGATCTGAAAAATACAGTAGTATGCCTCTCTAACAGAATGGAGCAGGCAGAAGAAGAAAGGATCTCTGATACTGAAGATAAAGCTTTTGAACACACCCAAACACTCAAAGAGGAAGAGAAATGGTGAGCAAAAACGGATCATTCTCTCAGAGAGCTCTGGGATAATTAGAAGAAAACTAACATTCACCTTACAGGAATCCCTGAAGGCGACAAAATTGTTTCACAAAAGACAGAGGATCTTGTTCATGAAATGCAAGAGAACTTTCCAGATATGCCAAGAGATTCTGAAATTCAGATAGCAGATATTTTCAGAATCCCAGCATGACTCAACCCGAACAAGACATCCCGAGGCACATCATAATTAACTTCACTAAAGTTAATATGAAAGAGAAACTTCTAAAAGCAACCAGACGTAAGAAAACCATAACCTACAAGGGAACGAATATTAGAATGACAGCAGATCTCTCTGCTGAAACCTTTCAGTCTAGAAGAGGGTGGTCATCGACTTTTAATCTCCTAAAACAAAACAACTTTCAGCCCAGGATCCTGTGTCTAGCTAAACTGAGTTTCATCTATGATGGAGAAAATAAATAACTTTAAAGATATTCACATGATGAAGAAATTTGCCATAACTAAACCAGCTCTCCAGGCAATTCTCAGACCTATCCTCCATAATGACCAGTGCAATCCTCCACCACAAAAGTAAACTCACTCACAAACTTTTGATCAAATTCCAACTTCCACAGTGGCGAAAGGATTAAAAATGTCCACTGGACTTGCAAAAAACTCAATACCCAAAATTTTACCAGGCTTATCAATATTTCAGTTAATGTGAATGGTTTAAATTGTCCTCTAAAGAGGCACAGGTTGGCTGACTGGATACAGAAACTCAGGCCAGATATCTGATGTATACAAGAATTTCATCTTACCTTAAAAGATAAATATAGACTCAGGGTGAAGGGATGGTCATCTATATTCCAGACAAATGGAAAGCAGAAAAAAGCCGGTGTTGTGATTTTATTCGCAGACACATAGGCTTTAAACCAACAAAAGTAAGCAAGAACAAGGACGGTTACTTTATATTTGTCAAGGGTAATACTCAATATGATGAGATTTCAATTATTTTTTTTTTTTTATTGAACGAGAGATTTCAATTATTAATATTTATGCACCCAACCACAATGCACCTCAGTTTATAAGAGACACTCTAACAGGCATGAGCAAGTTGATGTCTTCCAGCACCATCATAGTTGGAGACTTCAGCACTCCTTTGGCAGTGTTGGATAGATCCTCCAATAAGAAGCTGAGCAAAGAAATTTTAGATTTAAACTTAACCATCCAACATTTGGATTTAACAGACATCTATAGAACATTTCATCCTAACAAAACTGAAAACACATTTTTCTCATCAGCCCTCGGATCATACTCGAAAATAGATCACATCTTAGGTCACAAGTCTAACCTCAGCAAATTTAAACAAATAGAAATTATTCCTTGCATCATTTGGACCATCATGGAATAAAAGTTGAACTTAGTAACAACAGGAATCTGCAGACTCATACAAAAACATAGAAGCTAAATAACCTTATGCTGAATGATAGGTGGGTCAGAGATGAGACCAAGAAGGAAATTACCGGCTCGGCACCTGTGGCTCAAGCCACTAAGGTGCCAGCCACATACACCTAAGGTGGCAGGTTCGAATCCAGCCTGGGCCCGCCAAAAAAGGACAATGATGGCTGCAACCAAAAAATGGCCAGGCGTTGTGGTGGGTGCCTGTGGTCCCAGCTACTTGGGAGGCTGAAGCAGTAGACTCGCTTGAGCCCAGGAGTTGGAGGTTGCTGTGAGCTGCAATGCCCCGGCACTCTACCCAGGGCGACAGCTTGAGGCTCTGTCTCAAAAAAAAAAAAAAAAAGAAGGAAATTACCAAATTTTTTGGAACAAGACAGTAATGAAGACACGAGTTATCAGAACCTCTGTGATACACTAAGGCAGTCCTAAGAGGGAAATTTATAGCACTGCAAACTTTTCCTCAAGAGAATAGAAAGAGAGGAAGTTAACAACTTAATGGGACATCTGAAACAACTGGAAAAGGAAGAACATTCCAATCCCAAACCCAGCAGAAGAAAAAAACCAAAATTAGAGCAGAATTAAATGAAATAGAAAACAAAAGGATTATACAACAGATCGATAAATCAAAAAGTTGGTTTTATGAAAAGGTCAATAAAATAGATAAACCTTTGGCCAACCTAACCAGGAAAAAAAGAGTAAAATCTCTAATTTTATCAATCAGAAATGGTAAAGACAAAATTACAGCAGACTCCTCAGAAATTCAAAAATTTCTTAATGAATATTATAAGAAACTTTATTCTCAGAAACATGAAAATCTGAAGGAAATCAACCAATACTTGGAAGCACATTACCTTCCAAGACTTAGCCAGAAGGAAGTGGAAATGTTGAACAGGCCTATATGAAGTTCTGAAATAGTATGAACTACACAAAATCTCCCTAAAAAGAAAAGCCCAGGACCAGATGGCTCCACGTCAGAATTTTACCAAACCTTTAAAGAGGAACTAGTACCTATATTGCTTAACCTTTTCCAAAATACAGAAAAAGAAGAAATACTTCAACACATTCTATGAAGCAAACATCACCTTGATACCCAAACCAGGAAAAGACCCAACAAGAAAAGAAAATTATAGACCAATATCATTAATGAATATTGATGCGAAAATATTCAACAAAATACTAACAAACAGAGTCCAGCAACACATCCAAAAAATGATACACCATGACCAAGTAGGTTTTATCCCGGGTCCCAAGGCTGGTTCAACATACATAAATCCATAAATATAATTCATCACATAAATAAATTAAAAAAGAAAGACCATATGATTCTCTCAGTTGATGCAGAAAAAGCTTTTGATAATATCCAGCACCCCTTTATGATCAGAACACTTAAGAAAATTGGTACAGAAGGGACATTTCTTAAACTGATAGAGGCCATCTACCGCAAAGCTACAGCCAATATTGTATTGAATGGAGTTAAATTGAAATCATTTCCACTCAGATCAGGAACCAGTCAAGGTTGCCCAATCTCTCTATTGCTTTTTAACATTGTAATGGAAGTTTTAGCCATTGCAATTAGGGAAGAAAAGGCAATCAGTGGTATCCATATAGGTCAGAAGAGATCAAACTTTCACTCTTTGCAGATGATATTATTGTATATCTGGAAAACACCAGGAATTCTACTGCAAAACTCTTAGAAGTGATCAAGGAATATAGCAGCATCTTAGGCAACAAAATCAACACTCATAAATCGGTAGCCTTCATATATACCAACAATAGTCAAGCTGAAAAAACAGTCAAGGACTCTATTCCATTCACAGTAGTGCCAAAGAAGATGAAGTAGTTGGGTGTTTACCTAACAAAGAATGTGAAAGATCTCTATAAAGTGAACTATGAAACTCTAAGAAAAAGCTGGCTTGGTGCCTGTGGCTCAAGTGGCTAAGGCATCAGCCATATACACTTAAGGTGGCGGGTTCAAATCCAGCCCGGGCCCGCCAAACAAAAATGATGGCTGCAACCAAAAAATAGCTGGGCTTTGTGGCAGGGGCCTGTGGTCCCAGTTACTTGGGAGGTTGAGGCAGGAGACTCACTTGAGCCTAGGAGTTGGAGGTTGCTGTGAGTTTTGATGCCACAGCACTCTACCCAGGGGAACAGTTTTTTTGTTTTGTTTTGTTTTGAGACAGAGCCTGAAGCTGTCCCCCTTGATGTAGGTGCGTGGAACAGAATAGAGAACCCAGCTATTTACCGTTATCTGATCTTTGACAAGCCAATTAAAAACAGTGAGTAGGGAAAGGATTCCCTATTTAAAAAATGATGCTGGGCGAACTGGCTGGCAACCTGCAGAAGACTGAAACTGGACCCACACCTTTCACTATTAACTAAGTAGACTCTCACTGGATTAAAGATTTAAATTTAAGATATGAAACTATAAAAGTATTAGAAGAAAGTATAGGGGAAACACTTGAAGAAATCGGCCTGGGCGAAAATTTTATGGAGAGGACCCCTCGGGCAGTCGAAGCAACATCAAAAATATACTACTGGGACCTGATCAAACTAAAAAGCTTCTGCACAGTCAAGAACACAGTAAGTAAAGCAAGCAGACAGCCCTCAGAATGGGAGAAGATATTTGCGGGTTATGTCTCTGACAAAGGTTTAATAACCAGAATCCACAGAGAACTCAAGCGTATTAGCAAGAAAAGAACAAGTGATCCCATCTCAGGCTGGGCAAGGGACTTGAAAAGAAATTTCTGTGAAGAAGACAGGCGCACGGCCTACAGATATATGAAAAAATGCTCATTATCATTAATCATCAGAGAAATTCAAATCAAAACTACTTTGAGATATCATCTAACTCCAGTGAGATTAGCCCACATCACATAATCCTAAAACCAGAGATTCTGGCGTGAATGTGGAGAAAGGGGAACACTTCTACACTGCTAGTGGGAATGCAAACTAATATGTCCCTTTTGGAAAGATGTTTGGAGAACACTTAGAGAACTAAAAATAGACCTGCCATTTGATCTTGTAATTCCTCTACTAGGTATATATCCAGAAGACCAAAAATCACATTACAACAAAGATATTTATACCAAAATGTTTATTGCAGCCCAATTCATAATTGCTAAATCATGGAAGAAGCCCAAGTGCCCATCAACCTATGAATGGAACAATAAACTGTGGTATATGTACACCATGGAATACTACGCAGCCTTAAAGAAAGATGGAGACTTTACTTCCTTCATGTTTACATGGATGGAGCTAGCACATATTCTACTTAGCAAAATATCTCAAGAATGGAAGAAAAAGTATCTAGTGTATTCAGTCCTACTATGAAACTAGTTGATAGCTTTCATATGAAAGCTATAGCTCAAGAATATGGGGGAGAGGAAGGGGAGGGGAGGATGAGTGGTGGGAGGATGATTGGCAGGACCATACCTATGGTCCATCTTACAAGGGTACATGTGAATCTCTCTAAATGCAGAATATAAATGTCTTAACACAGTAACTAAGAAAATGCCATGAGGGCTATGTTAACTAATTTTGTGAGAATATTTCAAATTGTATATAAAACCAGCACACGGTATCCCATGACTGCATTAATGTACACAGCTATGATTTAATTAAAAAAAAAAAAGGTAAGAGTTTGCTTGCAAATTAGCCTATGTAGATAGGGGAAGGGGAAAACCAGTTCTATCCCCATAGGGGAAGTAAGCCAGGTTCTCTAATCTAACTGCAGATCTGGAGTGCAAAGCATTCAGCTCACTTTCAGTCCCGCCCCACCTATTGACTCTTGGCAGATGCACAAGTATAATCTGTCCTGTCCAGGATCCTCCAGGCTGTTTCATCCTCTGGTCTTAATGAGCCCCCAGGGACCATGCATCTGGGTGCTTTCCCCTTGAATTAAGGCATGATGCCCTGCTGAGAAGTTGACCTCTCTACCTCTCACAACCATTCTCAAATTGCTGTTTGATCTTTGATAAAACATCCTGTGAGGGAAAGAATCCCTATTCAACAAATGGTGCTGGGAAAATGAAATAGCCATGTTTAAAAGACTGAAGCAGGATGTGCACCCCTCAACATTCACAAAAATGAATTCATGGTGGATGAAAGACTTAAACCTAAGGTATGAAACTACAAGAATTCTAGAAGAGGCTGGAAAAACTCATAAATGGGCCTAGGCAATGAATTTATGGCAAAGACCCCAAAGGCAATAATGAGAACAAAAATAAATAAATGAGACCTGATTACATTAAAAAGCTTCTGCACAGCCAAGGAAACAATCAGAATGAGAGAAAATATTAGCATGCTGTATGTCTGGTAAAGGGCTAATAACCAGAATCTGCAAAGAACTCAAGCAAATCAGCAAGAAGACATCAAACACCCATATTAAAAAGTTTGCAAAGGCATGAACAGAAGCTTTTCAAAAGAAGATAGACTCAGGGCCAGTAAACATGAAAAAATGATCAACATCTTTAATCATCGGGATAGTACAAATCAAAACTGCCGTGAGATGTAACTCTACTGAGAATGGCTTGAATCTAAAAGTCCCAACACGGTAGATGCCGGCATGGATGTGGAGAGAAAGGAACACTTCTACATTGTTGGAAGGACTTCAAACTAGTACAGTCTGTATGGAAAGTCATATGGGGATATATCAAAGAATTAAAAGTAGACCTGCTATTTAATCCAGCAATTCTACTACTGAGTATTTACCCAAAGGACAGACAGAAAGACACCTACACTCAGGTGTTCATAGCAGTAATATTCACAATTGCAAAGATATGGAAACAACCCAAGTGCTTATCAATACAGGAGTGGATTAACAAAATGTGGTGTATGCCAGGCACAGTGGCTCACGCCTGTAATCCCAGTACTCTGGGAGGCTAGGGCAGGTGGATTGCCTGAGCTCAGGAGTTCAAGACCAACCTGAGCAAGAGTGAGACCCCGTCTCTAAAAATAGCCTGGTGTTATGACAGGTGCCTGTGGTCTCATCTACGTGGGAGGCTGAGGCAAGAGAATCATTTGAGCCCAAGAGTCTGAGGTTGCTGTGAGCTGTGACACCACAGCACTCTACCAAAGGTGACAGAGTGAGACTCTTGTCTAAAAACAAAAAAGAAAATGTGGTATATGTATGCCATGGAGTACTACTCAGCCATAAAAACACAGTGAACTAATACCTTTTGTAACAACTTGCATGGAATAGAGACCATCTTCCTAAGTGAAACATTAACAACAATGGAAAAACAAACACCACATCTACTCTTAAATGGGAACTAAATGAGGAACACAGATGTGTACACATGGTAGTAAAATTCATTGGAAATCGAGCATTTGGGGAGGGGTCAGGAGGGAATAGGTACATTCACACCCGACAGGTACAATGTACAGTATCTGCGGGATAGGCATACCAATTTTGACTCAAAGTGTACAAAAGTAATGCATTTAACCAAAATGTTTGTACCTGTGTAGTATTCTGAAATTAAAAAGAAAACAAAAGAAGGCTGAAGTGTATTTTTTGCTTGCTTGAAAAAAGTCCTGAATTAGGTAGCCTGCAGCTGATTAGCCGGTTCTGTGGTGTCTTTAGGACCTGAGACCCATGTTGTCTTCCTCTGCCATGTGTTGCCTCCTGGTCCAAAATAGCTGCTTGAGCTCCAGCCATCATTTCTTCATTCCAGTCAGCAGGGAGGAAGGGGAAAAAGAAGGGCTCTCCCTTATAAGTAAATTTTCAACTACTTTTCATCGTTTCAGATTGTAGCTCATGAACCAGCCCTTGGTCACATTGCCACAGGTAGCAGGGGAGGCAAGGTACCCCACTGCTCAGTGAAAACTGGGGACATATACCTAAGAAAGAATGTTGTGGCAGGTTGCCAGTCTCTGGCATGGAAACTTTTCTCTGTTCTCTAATTAAACCCCCAGGATTCTAGGTTGCAAAGACATATCTTATGTGGATAGTTCCCATTGAACTCTCTTGGGGGTGGCCCTGGGTGTGCAGAGTCCTCACCCCCACCCTCAGTGCAGCATGTGCCTTGCGGTGTGGTCAGGCTTCTCTGTACACGTCCTTTTGTGCATATCATATTGTGCACAGTAGTGGTGAGCTGAGACTCTGCCTCACAACTGGTGCCAGTGGTCCCTGCCGCACTGTAACCAGGTGCATGTGCTCTTTGTGGGGAAGTGTGACCCAGACAGCTCCAAGCAAAGAGGGCTGTCTTCCCCGTGGGGGCTGTGGCAGTCACAGAGGAGGCGGTGTCCTTTCTTGGGGACCTGGAGTCCTGTGCCTGTGGATGAGGTAGGTGTCTGCCAGCACAGTAGAGAGGCCAGTGTGCAACGTTCCACTGAGCAAGTCCATCAGTTATGGCCAGGAGGGCAGTGAGCTGTCTGGAGCTGCATCAGATAGATCTAAGTTGGCAAAAGACTGACCCAGAGTCCAGGGCCAGAGATACTCCAGCAGTCACACCCACCCTTCGAGAGCTACATCTCTAGAAATATTGTGGAGGAAGGAAGGGGACGTTGATTTCCCTAAGTCTTTTTATTTATTTACTTTTTTAAGCAGCACTGGGTGTGTTTGGCATCTAACTCTTTTTGCTTTCCAAGGGCTGCTCAGTTTTTACGTAAAATGGCGGACCCGCAGTCCATCCAGGAATCGCAGAATCTGTCTATGTTCCTGGCTAACCACAACAAAATCACGCAAGTAAGGGCTCCCGCTCCTGGGCTTGGGTCAACCGGCGGGCTGCAGGTTGGGCTCTGCACCGTGACACAGGTCTCGTTCTGCATTCCAGTCTCTGCAGCAGCAGCTCGAGGTGATTTCTGGCTATGAAGAGCTCCTGGCTGACATCGTGAATCTGTGTGTGGATTACTACGAGAATAGGATGTACTTGACGCCGAGTGAGAAACACATGCTCCTCAAAGTGCGTGCAGGGAGGCGGCAGTGCTTGTGCCTGCGACGCCCTTGCAGTGGGGTCGGGCTGCGCTGTGTGGACAGCACCCCACTCCCACACACAGCCTGCACTGCAGGTTTTGGGCATGTCCTGTGAGTGTCTGGGAGACTGAGACAGGTGGATTGCCTGAGCTCGGGAGTTCAAGACCAGCCTAAGCAAGAGTGAGACCCTAACTCTACTAAAAATAGAAAAACTATCTGGGTGTTGTGGTGAGCGCCTATAGTCTCAGCTACTTGGGAGGGTGAGGCAGGAATATCACTTGAGCCCAAGGGTTTGAGGTTGCTGTGAGCTAGGATGATGCCTAGGGTGACAGAGTAAGACTCTGTCTCCCCCAAAAAGGGTAGACTTTTGTTGGTTCATCATATTCTTTATTATTCTTTTCCAAATTGAGGAAGTTTTCACCTGCATTTCTCATGGGGTAGATGAGAAGGCAATAACTCTGTTCCCTTTGCTGTGCCCCCCCCCCATGCAGGTTGGCCTTGGGGGACCTGGGAGGCAGTCAGGGCTACAGTGGTGCTGTCCACAGATCCCCTGGTGATGGTGGAAATGCATCTGTGCGGGCTGTGGGAACCCTGGTGTGGTCCTTTGCAGAGCGCGGTGACAGGCACATGACCACACCACGTCAGGAGTTTGCAGCTCACATACACTGAAACGTATACTTAGGTGTGGCTGCATATTGCAGTGAAGTTTGAGAACAGCCTTGCTGCTCGGGTTAGGCAAGTGCAGGGTGTGCTGCCTCAGCTTGTCATGACTGGCCTCGAAGCCCAACCACCCTTCCACCCTTTTTAACACTGTTTAGTGAGGAACAAGAACCAGATTTCAATAAAGAACAAGGGAATGTGTTTGAAGCACCAGAAAAGCAAACTAAAAATATCCGTTGGTGACACATTTCAAATTGTGTTTTCAGAGTTGTCCACTGTACCGGTATAAGTACTGTTGAGACTTAAATCTTCAAGTCTGAGCTTTACTGCCCCCTGTTGTGGCTTTGCAGGTGATGGGATTTGGTCTGTACCTGATGGACGGGAGTGTCAGTAACATCTACAAACTAGACGCCAAGAAGAGAATAAACTTATCCAAAATTGACAAGTACTTCAAGGTGAGTTAACGTTTTATCACATGAGTTTTTTCACTGACAAGTGTGCAGTTTGAATTTTTAGGAAGTAAATCCCTGTGTGAACACAGCACCTCCCAGGAGACACTGAGGTTGGAGGCAGGTTGGAGGTCTGCTCCTCTTTCTGTCTGCAAGAATGATGTGTGTGTCTCTCTCTCCACTTCCCCTTGCTAGTTTGCAGGGGTTGAAATTCTCTGCCTGGAATTGTAGCATTTGCCTGTGGGCTCTCTCGCATCTGCCTGCTCTCACCCAGCCTCTTGTTTGTGAGCCGCATCTCTGTAAAAGCCCCTGACCACAGTGCTTGGGTTTCACTGTGAGCCTCATCCCTGCAGGAGCCCCTGACCGCAGTGCTCGGATTTCACTGTGAGCCTCATCCCTGTAAAAGCCCCTGACCGCAGTGCTCGGGTTTCACTGTGAGCCTCATCCCTGCAGGAGCCCGTGACAAAGGTGCTCAGGTTTCACTGTGAGCCTCATCCCTGCAGGAGCCTGTCACCACAGTGCTCAGGTTTCACTCTGACCTGCATCCCTGCAGGAGCCCCTGACCACAGTGCTCAGGTTTCACTGTGGCCTGCATCCCTGCAGGAGCCCGTGACCACAGTGCTCAGGTTTCACTGTGAGCCTCATCCCTGCAGGAGCCTGTGACCATAATGCTCAGGTTTCACTGTGGCCTGCATCCCTGTAGGAGCCCGTGACCACAGTGCTCAGGTTTCACTGTGAGCCTCATCCCTGCAGGAGCCCGTGACCATAATGCTCAGGTTTCACTGTGGGCTGCATCCCTGGAGGAACCCGTGACCACAGTGCTCAGGTTTCACTGTGATGTAGCATTCCCCATCATGATTGATCTTACTCATCTAATGTATGGTGTACCGTTGATGGGCATCAGTTGCTTCTGGGTTTCACTCCGACATGCAGGGCAGCTCTGGGTGCGTCCCCTTGTGCACTGGTAGTTATGGCCGAGCAGCTTCATAGTGCCTCTCCTGATTTGCTTTCCCACCAGAAGTGAGGGAGCGTTCCATTTCTCATGTCCTCTCCAACCTTTGGCACTTTTGGAGTGGTGGTGGTGGGGGCATCCTGAGGGTGGACACGTCATTGTGATTACTTTATTTTTTTTATTTTATTATTTTTTTTAGAGACAGAGTCTCACTCTGTCGCCCTTAGTAGAGTGCTATGGCATCACAACTCATAGCAACTTCCAGCTCTTGGGCTTAGGCAATTCTCTTGCCTCGGCCTCCCAAGTAGCTGGGACTACAGGCGCCCACCACAATGCCTATCTATTTTTTCGTTGCATTTTGGCCGGGGCCGGGTTTGAACCTGCCACCCTTGGTATATATGGGGCCGGCACCCTACTCAGTGAGCCACAGGCACTGCCACGTCATCGTGATTCATTGGCTGGTGTTTCCCTGTGGTCTGGTTGACGGCTCCCTGACGGCTTTCTTTCCGTGTGTTCACTCTTCTGGGTGTTGCCTTTGTAAAGTCCAGACTTCTGCTCTTCTCTTCCCGGTTAATTTGTCATTCTTTATATAGTCTGGATATAACATGTTTTGTTAGGTACATGTGCTTTAAAATATATGAATTCTCCCCTATATGGTCACCTTTTCACGTTTTCCTCAGTTTCATTAAGGTATAAGTGAAAAATAAAAATCTTATGTATTTATGGTGTACAGCATGAGGTTTTGAAGTTTGTGTTGTGAAATGGTTAAATAAAGCTATAACATCCATCCTCTTGCCTCCTGATCATTCTTTTGTGGTTAGGACGTTTAAGATATGTTCTTTTAGCACATGTCAAATATACAGAACAGTATTGTTCCCTGTACTCATCATGCTCCAGAACTTACTCATCCTGCATGACTGAAACTTTGTACCCTTGGAACAAGATCTTCTCCCCTTGCTACCCTTACCACCTCTTCACTTTCTTAATGGTGTGATTTGATGAATGGTTGTTCTTTTTATGGGGAAGGGGGATTTATTATTATTATTACTATTATTTTTGAGACAGTCTCAAGCTGTTGCCCTCTGTAGAGTTCAGTGGTGTCATAGCTCACAGCAACCTCCAGCTCTTGGGCTAAAGTAATTCTCTTGCCTCAGCCTCCCAAGTAGCTGGGACTACAGGCACCCACTACAATGCTGGGCTATTTTTTGTTACAGTTGTTATTGTTCTTTAGCAGGCCCAGGCTGGGTTCTGACACACCAGCCCCAGTGTGTGTGGCTGATACCCTACACTGTGTTACGGGTGCCAAGTCGTAACTTTCTTTTTTTTCTGAGACAATCTCACTCTGTCTCCCATGGTAGAGTGCTATGGTGTCAAGCAAATCTCTTGCCTCAGCCTCCCAAGTAGCTGGGATATAGCACCCATCACAAAACCCAGCTGTTTTTAGTAGAGACAGGGTCTCTTGCTCAGGCTAGTCTTGAACTCCTGAGCTCAAGGAATCCACCTGCCTCAGCCTCACAGAGTGCTGGATTTACAGGTGTGAGCCACTGCACCTGGTGGGGTAACCTTTTATTTTATTTATTTTTATTTATTTTTCTTCTTTGAGACAGAGCCTCAAGCTGTCACCCTGGGTAGAGTGCAGTGGCATCACAGCTCACAGCAACCTCCAACTCCTGGGCTCAAGCGAGTCTCCTGCCTCAGCCTCCCAAGTAGCTGGGACTACAGGTGCCTGCCACAATGCCCAGCTGCTTTTTCAGGGGTTTTTTTTGGCTGAGGCTGGGTGTGAACCCACCACCTAACAGCATACGGGGCCAGTGCCCTACTCCTTTGAGCCACAGGTGCCGCCCCCAGCTGCTTTTGGTTGCAGCCATCGTTGTTGTCTGGCAGGCCCGGGCTGGATTTGAACCTGCCAGCTCAGGTGTATGTGGCTGGCACCTTAGCTGCTTGAGTCACAGGCGCTGAGCCTGGGTAACATTTTAGATGGAAGGTTCATACTTATTAGAAGTTTTTATGTTTGTGTAGTTCAATATATCAATCCTTCATTAATGGCTACTTTTAAGAAATTTTGGTACACAAGTTCAGGCGAATTTTCTACTGTGTTAGCTTCTAGAAATTTTCTGTTTTCTTTTGTGGCTAAATGTATGGTTCTCCTGGAACTGGTATATGGTGTGAGGTAGGAGTTAACATTCTTGGATTTTTCCCCATATGGATATTCAGTTGGCCTTGCTCAGTGATTGCAAAGACTGTCCTCCCCATTGCTCTGCTGTGTTACCCACATCATAAGTCAGGCATCTGTCTATGTGTGGGTCAAGTTCTGTGTCCTGCCCATGGTTCTCTAACCTTGCTCCAGGGCCACAGTGCCTTCATTGAAGGAGCTTTCTAACAGATCTGCTGATCTTTAAACATGTATCTTCAGGTTTTGTCCTTCAAGATAGTCTTGGCTGTATTGTCTCTTCACTTTTTGAAATGCATTTCTAAAAAACCATTTTTCCTTGTGCAGTTTTGATTGGGATTCCATTGAGCATATAGATCAGTTTAGGAGTCGCCGGGCATGGTGGCTCACACCTATAGGTCTAGCACTCTGGGGGGCCAAGGTGGGTGGATTGTTTGAGCTCACAGGTACAAGACCAGCCTGAGCCAGAGCGAGACCTCGTTTCCAAAAATAGCCAGGTGCTGTGGCAGGCGCCTGTAGTCCCAGTCACGTGGGAGGCTAAGGCACTTAAGCCTAGGAGTTTGAGGTTGCTATGAGCTGTGACACCACGACACTTTACTGAGGGTGACAAGGTGAGACTCTGTCTCAAAACAAACAGACAAAAAAAGATTAGTTTAGAGAGAATGGACATTTAAGAATACCAAGGCTTCCTGTATAAAACATGATCTGTTTCTCCATTCACTGGGAACTTTGTATAGAATTTTGGGAGGAATAATTTTGCTCATTTGTTACACTAATTTGCATCTTTTAAATTTTTATTGTTTTTGATGCTATTGGAAATTGTTTTTCTTTACATTTTTGTTTTCTAACTGTTGATAGTAGATAGAAATGCATTTTTTTAATGACTATGAATCTAGCAACATGGTAGGTTAATTTTAACATTTGATGAGTTTTTATTGTTCTTAAGTTGTATTTTGTTCCTTTCACAGGGAATGTAGAAGTCATTTACAATTATTTTTGTAGGGAATGAATGATTTGCAGAGGTAGTGTTCAACCAAAGTAATTATTAGCGATAGTCATTTTCTTTGTGCTTAGGTACCATGCATAATGATGCTATTTTTTTTCTTTGAATACAGCAACTCCAGGTGGTTCCATTGTTCGGGGACATGCAAATAGAACTAGCAAGATACATCAAGACCAGCGCCCACTACGAGGAGAATAAGTCTCGGTAGGAGGAGGGAGAAGCTGCCTTGCTTGAGCGTCCTGCAGTGTCCTCGTCGAGTAGTTTACGACACTCTACTGATTTATCTAGAGGCCACACTTTCAGTGTTCTCAACCCTCTGGAACTGAATGTCCACTGTGGTAGCCCTTGACACTTGTGCCGATTTATGTTTAAATTTATTGAAAAATACAATTAGAAATTGAATCTCCTTAGCAGAACAGCCAGATGTCCAGTAGTTAGGGGCTGTTGTATTGGACAGCACACACAGAGAACATTTTCATCACCCAGGATTTGTCTGGGCAGTGCTGGTCAAGAAGAGAGAAGGGCAAAAGAGTTCTCAGGGCCCAGTGGTGTGCTGGCAGGTACCCAGCACCACACCTGGTGGCAGGGCAGATGTCTGCAATTATAAGGGTGGTGTATGTGGGAATATCACCTGGAGGCCTTACCAGCGCAGACCTGTTTGTGCAGGATCCCTAGAGCTGAGAATGGTCTTCACATTTTGATTTGTTTATTTATTTTGAGACAGAGTCTTAAGGTGTCACCTAGGGTAGAGTGCTGTGGTGTCATAGCTCACAGCAACCTCCAACTCGGGCTCAAGTGATCCTCTTGCCTTGGTTTTTCTATTTTTAGTAGAGATGGGATCTCGCTTTTGCTCAGGGTGGTCTCGAACCCATGAGCTTAAGCAATCCACCTGCTTGGGCCTCCCAGAGTGCTGGGATTACAATTGTGAGCCACCGCACCGGCCAATCTTCACGTTTTTAAAAGAAAGGTTGTCAATAAAAAATAGAAGAGGATGACTACGTAACAAAGGCAGTGTGGCCCACAAACCCTGAAGTGTTCACTCTCTGGCCCTGAATGGAGGAAGTTGGCCAGCCCCCAGCGTGAAGGATCTGCAGCTGACAGTGACAGCTCAGAGTCCTGGGGAAGACCCCTCACTGCCGGTAGGTGGAGTCCTGCAGGTGCTCCTGGTGGCTTTGGCTGAGCTCTCCTACCCGTGACCAAGCTGTAGTTGCCATTCACCCATGATTCTGACAATGAAATTACATCTCAGTCTCAGGGGTTGGCAAATATTATCTGTAAAAGCCAGAAGAAAACATCTTGGCCTTACCAGCGACAGGGGGTCTCTGTCACGTATTCTTATTTTGTGTGGTGCTGGCAGGACACCAGACACCCTCAGTTTCCTCAGCCCTGCCGAGGTGACCCTCATTACTGTGCCTGGTTCAGGTAACGCCGTGTTTTCCTCCAAAACCAGGTGGACGTGCACATCCTCAAGCAGCAGCCCCCAGTACAACATCTGCGAGCAGATGCTCCAGATCCGCGAGGACCACATGCGCTTCATCTCTGAGCTGGCACGCTACAGCAACAATGAGGTGCGTGCACCCACCGCCCAGCGCCCCCAGAGCCCACCCACGCCTGGGTGTCGCTTGTATTATTTTGCACCTAAACATGAGTTGCTTTAATAATAGAGATACAGCCAGATATAGCCTTCCATCACTTAAAAGGCAGGGACACATTCTAAGACACACGTTGTTAGGTGATGTAGTCAGGGTGTGACACACCTCGATGTCGCAGGGTGCTGTCCTGAATACTCTAGGCAGTGGTAACACAGTGGTAAGTATCTGGGTACCTAATCGTATCTAAACATATAAAGTATGATAAAATCTGGTATTGTAATACAATGTCATGGGGCCACCGTCATGTGTGCTGCATGTCACAGACCAAAACGTTCCCGTGCTGCTCACAGCACCCTTGATAATTGGCGAGGCAGGGCAGTTAGCGTTGCCTGTGTCTGTTCAGCTGTACAAAAAGCATCTTTTTTTTTTTTCCAGAGAACATAATCAGAATCCCAAAAGAGAGGACTAAGAAGGGTTTATCAATTAAGTAGCTTTTTCTAGTTGAGACCTCTGAGTCCAAGCAGCTAGGAGGAGTGGAGAAGAGAGCCTGATTCTGACCTGGATCCCTTTTTATATTGAGGAGGAAAGTAAGTCCTGAGACTTGGGTTGAGTAGAAGGCCCTGGGTCCATGGCAGGTGACTTCCCCATGGACACTGGATGGCATGTCCAGGAGGTGGGCACAGGAGGAACGGGCTTTCTTCTTCATTCTCTCCAGCTTTGGGTTTGCTGTGTCTTCATTGTAGCCACTTCCATTCTCTCCTCCTGCCCAGGGTGGCTCCAAGCTAGTACTGCTGGCATTTGGAGTGGGCAGGAGGGTGGTGACAGCCTCTGGGCAGGTTCGACCTCAGAGATGCCATGGAATGTCACTTGTCACATCTTAGCAGGCCAGGCAGTGAAGTGACAACTGGGTGTGTTCTGCAAATGGTTGAGAGGAACACAGGGTCTTGGGGCTATGCACAGAACTGGTCGGTTCCTGGAAGGTCTTAGGACGAGCATTAATGTTAAGGGGGACAGCCGGTGTCTGGGTACATCATACACTCACCATCTCCCCAGTGTGGAGACCCCACCTCACCTCTGTCCCCGCAGCCAGCATAGCCTTTGGGTAGAAATCAGGGCTCTGCCGCCTCTCAGAGCAGGGCATGATAGTAAACTGAGTTAGTAAGGAAAAAAATCAACCTTCGAATGCTTTATTCAGTTTATTTTTTAAACATTTGTAGAGATATAATTCACATACTGTATAATTTACCCATTGAAATTCTACAGTTGGAAGGTTTTTAGTATATTCACTGAGTTGTGTGACCATCACCATAATTTGTTTTTGAGCGTTTTCAGCACCCCCAAAAGAAACCAGAACCCATTGGCAGTTGCCCCAGCTCTGGTGATCGACTTCCTGTCTATTCAGATGTGCCTGTGCTGGACGTTTTACACAAACGGAATCACACTGCACTCAGTACCGTTTTCAGAGTTCACCTTTGTGGGAGTGGGTTTCAGTACGTTATTTTTTGGCTATTTGATATTCTGTTCTATGGGTAGACCACATTTTGTTTATCCGTAAGTGGATGGAAATTTGGGTTATGGATAATGCTACTGTGAACATCAGACAAGGTCTTCCTCTCAGGAAGACACTGAGGAGTAGAATTGCTGAATCCTCATGATAACTCTCTGTCTAACATTTTGAGGAATCACCAGACCATCCTCAAGGCGGCTATACCTTTTTATATTCCCATCAGCAAAGTTTGGCGTTTCTGACATCTCCACATCCTCACCAGCACTTCTTACTGCCTCCTGGTGAATGTAAAGAGGAGTCTGTTGGGGTTTGGTTTGCGTGTCCCTAGTGACTAATGATGCTGAGCATCTTTTCAAGTGCTCATTGGCCAGTTAAATCTCTTCTTCGCAGAATGTTCATTGCCCTCTGGGAGGCTGAGGTGGGTGGATTGCTTGAGCTCACAGGTTCAAGACCACTCTGAGCAAGAGCAAGACCCTGTCTCTAAAACTAGCCGAGCATTGTGGCGTGTGCCTGTAGTCCCAGCTCCTTGAAGGCTAAGACAAGAGAATTGCTTGAGCCCAAAAGTTTGAGGTTGCTGTGAGTTATGATGCCATGGCACTGTACCAAGGGCAACAAAATGAGACTCTGTCTCCAAAAAAAAAAAATCTGTTCACATACTTTGCTGTTGTTTTAACAAATTTGCCTTTTTAGCTATTGAGTTGTTAATTTTTAATATATTTTAGATACCAGTCCCCAGTCCGATGTACATTTTCAAATATTTGAAAAACTTCACCAAGTTTTTCTTTTTTTATTTTCTTTCTTGATGGCATCCTTTGAAGCATAATTTTAAATTTTTGATGTCCAATTTTATATATTTTTTTCTTTTGTTGCTTCTACTTTTGGTCTTAGAGTGAAAAAACCATTGCCTAACACAACATCATAAGGATTTTCTCTTGTTTTCTTCTAAGTGTTTTGTAGTCATAGCCCCTAATTTAGATCTGTAGTACATTTTCAGTTAGTTTTTGTACGTAGTGACATAGGGTCCAAGATTCATTTTTTTGGTGTGTGTATGGACATCCTGTTTTTCTTGCACTACTTGTTGAAAAGACTCTTCTTTCTCTGTAAAGGCACCTCGTCAGAACTAGTTGACTTTCCTCGTGAAGGTCTGTTTCTGGACTCTACTTCTCTTCTCTTTGTCCATATCTCTGACCTTACACCAACACTACACGGTCTTGGTTGCCACAGCTTTGGAGTAAGATCGAAATTAGGGAGCATGAGATTTCCAGCTATGTTCCTTCTCAACACTGTGTTGACTTCTTTGCCAAGACTGAATCTTTTGAACTTTTTTTCATACATTTTATTTATTTATTTATTTATTTTTGAGACAGAGCCTCAAGCTGTCCTCCTAGGTAGAGTAGTGTGGCATCACAGCTCACAGCAACCTCCAACTCCTGGGCGCAAGTGAGTCTCCTGCCTCCACCTCCCAAGTAGCTGGGACCACAGGTGCCCACTACAACGCCTGTCTATTTTTTTGGTTGTAGTCATCATTGTTGTTTGTCGAGTCTGGGCTGGATTTGAACCTGCCACCTCAGGTGTATGTGGCTGGTGCCTTAGCCGCTTGAGCTAGAGGCACCGAGCCTAGCAACTAGAATTTTGATGGAGATTTGTTGAGTCTATAGAACAGTTTGTGGAGTATTGCTGTCTTACCATTATTAAGTGTTCCAAACCATGAACATGAGATGTCTTTTTATTTATTTAGACCTTGTTTAGTTTCCTTCAACCATTTTTTATTTCCTTTAGAGTGCAAATTGTATTCTTTTTGTTAATTTATTCTTAAGTATTTTGTTCTTTTTGATACTATAAAATAGAGTTATTTTATTAATTTTCATTTTTAGGTTGTCGGCTCTTTGGACAAGAGGGTAAAGTTTTGTTTTGAGCTGGGATGGCAGCTGGGTCTGAGTCCTTCAGAAAATCAGAAAATGTCCCTGGCTCATCCTGCACAGGCCACTGAGAGCCCAGGTCGGGTCCCTACCACACAGTGACCAGCAAGCAGCAACATGTTCTGGGCAATTTTTTTCTTTTTCTTTTTCTTTTTTTTTTCAGCTTCCTATTAGGAAGATTCTCAAACATAGACAGGAGAGGGACCAGCTGTGGCCAGGTACCATCTCAGCTCCCTCATCAGTGCCTTTCAGAGATCCCTCACCACTGCTACTGCCATGTGGCCTGGGTCCATTTGGAGCAAATCCAAGACAACGTAGCACTCCCTCTGAAGATCCGTCCCACACCTCTTATAAGGGCTCTTGTAAAACATAACCATAATGTCATGATCTCACCTAAAATTGTCTGTACCTCTCAGCATCGAATAGCTGATCATTGCTCACATTTCCCTAGCTGACTCAGAAATACTCTGTTTTTTCAAGTTTGTTTACCTCTGGCAGGATCCAGACAACATCCACACAGTATGAAGGTTGGTGTATCTCTTAAGATGTGGTCCCTGTAGTGTTGTACACCTCGCGTTCCATACCCTGTGCTCCAAGTGCATCAGTAGTGAGGCCCAGAGGCCAGTCAGACCCCACTCTGTCCTCTCTCCCACCTCAGCCCTTTGTCAGCTGTGCTGTGACTGCTGGAGGCACAGTGTCCAGCTGTGTCCCTGGGAATCAAGATTGTCCCCTGTCTAGGCCTGTGAATTCATCATGGCTGCAAAATGATGGCCTTTTAATTCTGTTGTTCCTTCTCAACTTCTTAGAGCAGGGCTGCCTTGCTCTGAGTTGTTGTCCTCCAGGAGAAGCAGGGTAACAGCTTGATTTCCTCCTTTTTTAAAATACAGCCATGTGTTGCTTAATGATGGGGATACATTCTTAGAATTGTTTCTCTAGGCAGCCTCGTTGTGTGAACACAGTGGTATTGCACACCTGCACAAACCCAGAGGGCACACGCTGCCACACACCTGCTGTGTGGCACCTGCTGCTCTTGAGCTGCACCCCTGTGTGGCATGAGACTGAATTCTGTAGGTGCTTGCAACACAGTGCTAAGTGTCTGTTTATAAATTATCTAAACACAGAAAAGATGAAGTAAAAATACAGAGATTCTTTTTTTAAAGTTCCCCTGTGAGTGGGGCTTACAGGACTGGAATGTGGTTTCGGTCAGTCCGTGAGTGAATGGAGGGCCTGTGACATAACTGTACACTGTGGCACCTGTATAAACACTGTACACTTAGGCCATGTTATGTTTACTTTAATTGTTTTCTTTTCTCATTAATAAATTACTATAACTTTTTTACTTTATAAACTTTTTTTTTAGAGACAGAGTCTCATTTTGTTGCCCTCAGTAGAGTGCCGTGGCCTCATAGCTCATAGCAACCTCCAGCTCTTGGGCTTAGGTGATTCTTTTGCCTCAGCCTCCTGAGTAGCTGGGACTACAGGTGCCCACCACAATGCCCGGCTATTTTTTTGTTGGAGTTTGGCTGGGGCTAGGTTCTGACCCACCACCCTCGGTATGTAGGGCCGGCATCCTACTCACTGAGCCACAGGCACTGCTCTAATAAACTTTTAATTTCTTTTATTAACTTTTTGGCACTTGTAATAACAGCTTAAAACAAACACATTGTACAGTTGAACAAAATATTTATATACTATTCTATGAATTTTCTCTTTTGAGTGTATTTTTTTTTTAACTTTTAAACTTTTTTATTAAGAACTGAGACATACAGCCATTAGCTTAGGCCTACACAGGACCAGGCTGATCGGTATGCCACTGGCTCTGAGAATTTTCATCTGTACCCTAACCCATTGGAGCACCTTCCTGTGTGCTGTGCATTGGAAGTGACATTATATGGTGGATGACTGTAATTGTTCCCTAGCATCAATAAGGTAACAAGTTACTGTTTTTGAGTGCCGTTTTGAAGTGAATCCACTTCAGGGTTGTTCTTTTTGCTTACATGCTGAAATCCTGATTCTTTTTTTTTTTTTTTGGAGACAGAGCCTCAAGCTGTCCCCCTGGTTAGAGTGCCAACCTCCAACTCCTGGGCTCAAGCGAGTCTCCTGCCTCCACCTCCCAAGTAGCTGGGACCACAGGTGCCTGCCACAACGCTCGGCTTTTTTTTTTGGTTGCAGCCATCATTGTTGTTTGGCAGGCATGGGCTGGATTCGAACCCGCCGCCTTAGGTGTATGTGGCTGGTGCCTTTAGCCACTTGAGCCACAGGTGCTGAGCCGAAATTCTGGTTCTTAATAAGTCTAGAAAAAGTGTGGTTTGATTTATGTAGCAGTCTGGTCTTAGAGTAGCAATACCAGCACCACCAATCACAGCGACTAGGAATTGTTTTATGATTTGTTTTGCAGGTTGTTTGATCTTTTGAATTTCTCCCTCCAGGGGTGTTAAATCAAATCAGGACATTTCTTTTCTTTTTCTTTTTTTCTTCGAGACTGAGTTTCACTTTGTCACCCTCGGTAGAGTGCTGTGGTGTTATAGCTCACAGCAACCTCCAGCTTTTGGGCTTAGGCGATTCTCTTGCCTCAGCCTCCCAAGTAGCTGGGACTACAGGTGCCTGCTATAACACTTGGCTGTATTTTGTGGTTTGGTGGGGCCATGTTCAAACCCTCCACCATTGGTATATGGGGCCAGCACCCTACCCACTGAACCACCAGCGCTGACCCCAAATCAGGATGTTTCAGGAGTGCTTGGGTGGGGGGGCTCCTGTGGGAGTGTTCATAATATCTGGATATGTAGTTCCATCCATTGTTTAAATTTGCTCTTGACTTTTAGAGTTGCTTTTTCTATCTAATTTAAATTCTGTGTCCTAATTGCATAAAATATTTACATAGTTCTAGCGTCACATCTATTAAAAGCAGTATATTCAGAGAAGCTGCCTTTCCTTTCTTTCCCTCTGCCCTCCCTTCTCATAGGTAAATGTCCTTAATTTTTAGTGGCTGTTACTTGATAGAAGAAAATGCACCTGGTTTTTGGTTCTTAATTGGAAGTGTGGGGTGCATGTCTCCCTCCTAACACCACGTCCAGGAGGTCCCTACAGGCAGTGGGCAGCACCTCCTCTTCCTAGGGCCCCCCGGAGCACCCATCGTCTGGGCACTGTGGGCCACATCACTGTTGCAGGAGGGTCTTGTGCACAGAC
Organism: Otolemur garnettii; assembly: GCF_000181295.1. Taxonomy (NCBI): domain Eukaryota; kingdom Metazoa; phylum Chordata; class Mammalia; order Primates; family Galagidae; genus Otolemur; species Otolemur garnettii. Next base: position 160,117 of record NW_003852565.1, read on the forward strand.
CGATTTGTATTTTTGTACATGTGATGTTGGGATAGATTGTGACGGTGGGCTGTGTAGGTTGGTGGGAAAACACACCTATGGCCTTTCTGATGGTGCGGTATCTGCTGCCTGCAGGTGGTGACAGGGTCTGGCCGCCAGGAGGCGCAGAAGACAGACGTGGAGTACCGCAAGCTCTTCGACTTGGCCCTGCAGGGCCTGCAGCTCCTGTCCCAGTGGAGTGCACACGTCATGGAAGTGGTAGGTGCCAGCTCCGCCAGGCCTGGGAGCGCCTGAGCTAAAGACAGCCTCCTGGGTGGTTGGTTAGAAGTGCTTTTCTTCCTGAAGTCACCATCGTGTTATTTCTGCTTTAACTTTGATCTTTGGGTTGAGAAGGAGTGGGCTTTTTATCTTCCGCCCTGGAAAGAAGAATATGTGTCAATATAGTATGTAAACATCAAAGTTCATTTCATTTATGTGTTATCAATAAAAGCCTTCACCTTTCAGAACTTACTGATAGGATTGAATTTGTGCTATCATGATGGCCTGTGTTGCCCTCAGTAGAGTGCCATGGCATCACAGCTCACAGCAACCTCAAACTCTTGGGCTCAAGCGATTCTCTTGCTTCAGGCTCCCAAGCAGCTGGAACTACTGGAGTCCACCACAACACTTGACTATTTTTGTTGTTTGACAGGCCCAGGCCAGGTTGTAACCCTCCAGCCCTGGTGTATGTGGCTAGCACCCTCAGCACGCTCTGAGCTACAAGTGCCAAACTAGCAAACTTTTTTTGAAAGGGTGATTAAAAACTTAGAGGCTTAGATATTTAACACCCAATATCCAGGCCATTGTGCTTGGTGAATTTCTTAAACCTGAAGTAACACGCTAGGGTATTCTGCCCTTTTGTGAAGATGGACTCTGTGTGTGTGTGTGTGTGTACACGCACACGTGGGCTTGCATGCCCACACACACTCATGCCCATTTGTGTGACTTTCAGAGTGTCGCAGAAGGCTGACCTGTTGGATTAGGCCATTGTAGTACAACTGAGACTAGAAGCAAAGCAATTCACGTTCACTGTGTATGTCTCTGCTCTCTCTGACCACCAGTATTCATGGAAACTCGTGCACCCCACTGACAAGTACTCCAACAAGGACTGCCCTGACAATGCTGAGGAGTACGAACGCGCCACCCGCTACAACTATACCAGCGAGGAGAAGTTTGCTCTGGTGGAGGTGAGGACGTCTGTTTGCTGTCTCTTCCTGCGTGACTCTGGTCTCACTCTCTCTTCCTTTTTATTGTATTTTATTTATTTATTTATTTATTTAGACAGTCTCACATTGTCACTCTTAGTAGAGTGCTGTGGTGTCACAGCTCACAGCAACCTCAAACTCCTGGGCTCAAACGAGTCGCCTGCCTCAGCCTCCCAAGTTGCTGAGACCACAGGTGCCTGCATACAACGCCCAGCTATTTTTTGGTTGCAGTCGTCATTGTTGTTTGGTGGGCCCGGGCTGGATTCGAACCCACCACCTGAGGTGTATGTGGCTGGTGCCTTAGCCACTTGAGCCACAGGTGCCAAGCCCAGGGTCTCACTCTTATTCAGGCTGGTCTCCAACTCCTGAGTGCGAGCAATCTACCCACCTCCTATAGTGCTGCAATTACAGGTGTGAGCAACTGTGTCCGGCCCCATCTCTTCCTCTTTAAATGGAAAATCAAAACCGTGAATAAAACTACTCCCCCCCCCCAAAAAAAACACTGCCTAATTTTTTTTATTTCAGTGGATCTATGGGGCACCAGTGCAATTTGTTGCATGGACATGTCTTGCCACACAGTGGTGTGGTCCAGGCTTTCAGGTATCCATCACCTGGCTGGTGCACACTGTGCCCATCAGGTGGGTCTCCAGCCCTCAGCCCTTCTCACCTCTGAGGTCTCCCATGACTCTTGTTCTACCCTGTACAGCCCTGTGTGCCCAGAGTTTAGCTCCCACTTATAGCTGAGGACACTTGGTATTTGATTTTCTGTTTCTGAGTCACTTCACACAGGATAAAGGCCTCAGATTCCATCAAAGTTTCTGCAAAAGACATTCTTTCCTTCTTTTTATTTTATTTTTTTTTTTTTTTGCAGTTTTTGGCCTAGGGCTGGGTTTGAACCTGCCACCTCCGGCATATGGGGCTGGCGCCCTACTCCTTTGAGCCACAGGCACCGCACTGTTTCCTTTTTAAAGTGAGAACTGCCTCGTCTCTGTCATTGCTTCTACACAGGGCATCCCTTTTGCATCGGTCAGAGTGTTAAAACAGCTGTGTTGATAGCGCTGTGTGGGCTGATCAGTAACTCACTGAAGAGTGGCTGTGAGGAGAGAGCAGTTTCCCAGGTGCAGAGGCTCGATGGGGCTTGAGGGCTTCTCCCTGCCAGCTGAGAGGGAGAAGGCTGCCAGAGCCCTGGGCATTTTATCTGTGGGGCCACTGGCTCTTTGCTGACATATTTGTCCAGCTTACACTGCACCGTCCTCATGATGTACAGACATTCTTATTTCCAGTGTCTGCACATTTTTTTGATAGTTTTGGTTTTCTTGTCTTTGTTTTTTGGAGATGGACTCTCACTTTGTCGCCCTCGGTAGAGTGCCATGGTGTCACAGCTCACAGCAACCTCCAACTCCTGGGCTTAGGCGATTCTCTTGCCTCAGCCTCCCGAGTAGCTGGGACTACAGGTGCCCACCACAACACCCAGCTACTTTTTTGTTACAGTTTGGCCAGGGCTGGTTAGAACCTGCCACCATCATTATATGGGGCCGGTGCCCTACTCACTGAGCCATAGGCGCCACCCCAGTTTTGTTGTGTTGCTTAAGAAATCTTTGCAGGCTCAGCGCCTCTAGCTCAGCAGCTAGGGCACCAGCCACATACACTGGAGTTGGTGGGTTCAAACCCAGCCTGGGCCTGGCAAATAACAATGGCAATGACAAAAAAAAAAAAAAAAAAATAGCAGGGTGATGTGGCTGATGCCTGTAGTCCCAGCTACTTGGGAAGCTGAGGCAAGAGAATCGCTTAAGCCCAATAGTTTGAGGTTGCTGTGAGCTGTGATGCCAGAGTACTCTACTGAGGGTGACATAGTGACACTCTTGTCTGAAAAAAAAGCAAAGAAAAATCTTTGCAAACTCTTGGGTCATGGAAATGTTCTCCTATGTTGCCTCTAGATATTTTACTATTTCTCATTGACACTGAGGTCTGAAATTCACCCAGTTTTTTTTGAAATGCATCTGCCCCCACCATCCATAAGCCTGACCTTGCCTTCTTTGTACTAGAATAAGTGACTGCCTGTGTAGGTGTGTTTCTGCTCTCTCTCCTAATCCATGGATCAGTTTATCTATTCTTGGTAAAATACTGGGCTGTGGCTTAATTTATCATGTCCAGTAAAGTATGTATTTCTGTGTTCTTCAGGAGTTCCTTGGCTGTTCTTGCTCTTGGTATTTTCATGTACATTTTAGAATCATGTTTTCATACTGTACTGTGCAACCTGTTGGAATTTTTTATCAGGATATGAATAAATCTGTAGATCATACCAGGGAAAACTGACAGACTTCTATTGCATTTTGCTGCCTATATCCTTGGTTTCCATATCTGTGGAGTCAACCAGTCTTTGGTCCAAAATATTTTTTGGAAACAAAAATAGCGATACAATAAACATAATAAAAATGAAAAATACGGCTTGGCTCCTGTGGCTCAAGCAGCCAAGGTGCCAGCCACATACACCTGAGTTGGTGGGTTCAAATCCAGCCTGGGCCCGCCAAACAACAATGATGGCTGCAACCAAAAAATAGCCAGGTGTTGTGGCGAGCACCTGTAGTCCCAGCTACTTGAGAGGTGTAGGCAGGAGAATTGCTTGAGCCCAGGAGTTAGAGGTTGCTGTGAGCTGTGATGCCACGGCACTCTACCCAGGACAAAAGCTTAAGACTCTGTCTCAAAAAAATAAATACATAAATAAAGACTATACAGCATTATAACTATTTGTATAATATTTACATTTTGTTAAGTATTACAAGTAACCTAGACATGATGTAAAGTATACAGGAAGATGTGCAGACACTGTACCACTTCATATAAGATTTGAGCATCTGTGATTTTATTACCTGCAGCCAATCCCCTGAAGATATTAAGGGACAATTGTATTTGGTCTTTCTTTCTTTTCTTTTCTTTTTTTTTTTTTAGAGACAGAGTCTCACTTTGTCACCCTCAGTAGGGTGCTGTGGCTTAGGCAATTCTCTTCCCTCAGCCTCCCGAGTAGCTGGGACCACAGGTGCCCGCCGTAACGCCCCCCTGTTTTTTCGTTGTTGCAGTTTGGCTAGGGCTGGGTTTGAACCCTCGGTATATGGGGCCAGCGCCCTACTCACTGAGCCACAGTGCCACCCTTGGTCTTTTTTTCATTGATACAATAAACCATATTAGACATATTTTTGGAGTACATGTGATAATTTGTTACATTCATTCAATCAGATCAGGATAATTGGGATATCCATTAACTGAACTATCTGTCTTTACTCCAGGGACATTTTAATTATTCTCTTCTAGCTATTTTGAAATGGGCAGTTGATTAATGTTATCTAGTTACCCTGCCGATCCTAAGTCTTTTTTTCAGTATGGTGTGTATCTTCATTTGTTCAGAGAATTTCTCATTTGTAATATGTGGAGGAACATTGGATGTCTTTTCTTGGCTTTAATTCTAAGTATTATAGATGGTTTATTTAAAAGTTTTCTAAATTTTAGTCACTGGTATTTAAAATGTAAATTTTTCCTTGTATCTACCAACTTCCTAAACTCACTTACTTTTTTTTTATTATTAAATCATAACTGTGTACATTAATACTATAATGGGGTACAGTGTGCTGTTTCTATATACAATTTGAAATACTTTCATCCAACTGGTGAACATAGCCTTCATGTCATTTTCTTATTGTGTTAAGACATTTATAATCTACATTTAGAGAGATTCACATGTACCCTTATAGGATGAACCATAGGTGTGATCCCAGCAATCACCCTCCCTCTACCCATCCTCCCTCTGCCCTTTCCCCATATTCTTGGGCTAAAATTGGGTTATAGCTTTAAGAGACAGAGCCTCACTTTATTGCCATCGGTATAGTGCTATGGCCTCACAGCTCACAGCAACCTCCAACTCCTGGGCTTAAGTGATTCTCTTGCCTCAGCCTTCCTAGTAGCCGGGGCTACAGGCGCCTGCCACAACGCCTGGCTATTTTTTGTTGCAGTTTGGCCAGGGCCGGGTTTGAACCTGCCATCCTCAGTATATGGGGCCAGCGCCCTACCCACTGAGCCACAGGCACCACCCTAAACTCACTTATTAATTGTAATAAATTATCCATAGATTCTTTTTTGGCTTTCCTACTTATATACTCATTATCTGCAAATGGTGATGGCTTTATGTGTTCCATCCATCTTTTATTTTTCTTTTTTTTTTTTTTTTT
>NW_003852565.1:168191-194989 GCF_000181295.1 Otolemur garnettii
GCCCTAGCCGGTTGAGCCACAGGCGCCGAGCCACACTAGTTCTTTAGGGAAGGAATTTAGTTGCTTCACTTGCACCTGCAGCATGTGCGATACTACTCTAGTAAACTTCAACTCTGATTTATTGGATGATAGCTTCATAAAATTCCTCATGGAATACTCCTTTCTTTTTCTAAAGTGTAAAATTCATTGCTTTCAGTATGTTCACAGAATTGTATAACCACATCAAATATAGGAAATTTTTGTTATCTCATAAAAGAAACCGTAGTCAGGACTGGGGGCTCACACCTGTAATCCCAGCACTCTGGGGGCCTAAGGCAGGAAGATAACTTGAGGCCAGGAGTTTGAAACCAGCCTGAGCAGCATAACAAGATTCTGTCTCTACAAAAATAGCAATAATAATAATAATAATAAGTAGCCAGTTATGGTGGCATGTGCCTGTAGTCCCAGTGACTCAGGAAGCTGAGGCAGGAGGATCACGATCCCAGGAGTTTGAGGTTGCAGTGATCTGTTATTGCAAGACTGTACTCCAGCCTGGGAAGCAGAATGAGACCTTACCTCCTAAAAAGAAAAAAGGGCTGAGCACAGTGGCTGATTCCTGTAATCCTAACACTCTGGGAGGCCGAGGCAGGATTGCTTGAGCTCAGAAGTTCAAGACCAGCCTGAGCAAGAGTGAACCCCTACCTCTAAAAATAGCTTTGAGAGGCTGAGGCAAGAGGATCACTTGAGCCCAGGAGTGTGAGGTTGCTGTGAGCTATGACACCACAGTGCTCTACGCAGGGCAACAAAGTGACTTTGTCTCAAAAATATAGATTAAAAAAAAAAGGAAAAGAGAAATGCATTTGCAGTCACCCCCATTCTTCCTGTCCTCTAACCCTAGGCAGTTGGTAATCTGCAGTCGACTCTGACTTTACGTTTGCCTGTTTCAGGCACTTCACGTACATGGATCATATGACAGGCGGCCCTTGTGGCTGTTTCCTTTCACATATAGTGTTAATAATTTTCAGGGTCCATACAGGCATCCGTGTTGTGTTCTGTTTATTTCTGAGTAATATTTCATTGCATGGATATGTCACATTTCTTTTTTTTTTAGAGACAGAGTCTCACTTTGTCACCCTTGGTAGAGTGCTGTGGCATCACGGCTCACAGCAACCTCCAAGTCTTGTGCTTAGGCGATTCTCTTGCCTCAGCCTCCCAAGTAGCCCAGCTATTTTTTTGTTGCAATTTGGCCAGGGCTGGGTTTGAACCTGCCACCCTCGGTATATGGGGTTGGTGCCCTACTCACTGAGCCACAGGCGCCGCCTGATAAGTAACATTTCACGTATCCATCTGTCAGTTGATGGACATTTGGATTATTTCTACCCCCCTTTTTTTTTCTTGAAACAGAGTGTCATTTTATCACCCTTGGTAGAATGCTGTGGCAGCACAGCTCACAGCAACCTCAAACTCCTGGGCTCAAGTAATTCTCTTGCCTTAGCTTCCCAAGTAGCTGGGACTATAGGCAACTGCCACAACGTCTGGCTATTTTTAGAGATGAGGTCTGGCTCTGGCTCCAGCTGGTCTTGAACTTCTGAGCTCAGGCAGTCCACCCACCTTGGCCTCCCAGAGTGCGAGGATTACAGGTATGAGCCACCGCGCCTGGCTTATTTCCACCTTTTCATTATTGTGAATAATGCTGCTATGAATGTTTGTGTTCAGGTTTTTGTGTGGATGAGAGTTTTCATTTGTTTTGACTGTATAGCTAGAAGTGGCTCTGCTAGTTCATTGGGTGACATTATGTTTAACTAAACAAAGTGACAGTTTCCCAGAGTGGCAGTATCACTTGACATTCTTCCCAATAGTAAAGGAGTCCTCCATGACTCGTGCTGGCATGTCTTTCTGATTCTGGCCAGTCTGGTGAATGTGGAGTGGTGTCTCGCTGTGGTTTGATCTGCGTTTTACTATCAGCTAATCATGTGAGCATTTTTATGTGGTTGTGGGCCAAGAGTATGTATTCTTTGGAGAAATGTCTATTCAGATCCTGTGCCTATTTTTAAACTAGGTTGTCTTTTTATTATTGAGTTTCTGTGTTCTAAATACCAGTTCCTTATCAGACATGTGGTTCTCAGTATCTTCTCCCATTCTGGGTTGTCTTCTTTCTTTTTTTGTGCTCAGAATCTATTTATATTTTAGGTCAATTAATGCAAATTAAGTTTATCTTCTACCACTTCATAGTTTAATACTAATAGAACTAAAAGAAAATGACTTTACATTATTGACCTACCAGAAGTACTCATACAAAAGAGGATACAAGGTGTTAATTTTGGAGCTCATGACTCAGGCTGGGGAAGGAATTCCCATGCCAGGAATAGGGTAGTTTTAGAGAAAAAAAATTTGTGTTGCTTCCTCGAGGAAGGAAGAAAAGAGAAGAAAGAAAGAAGAAAAGAAAGGATGGGAGGGAGGAAGAGTAAGAGAAGGGGGGAGTCGCCACCTTTCACTTCTGTTTTTAGGAGGTTTATTTGGCTATTCCTGTTACAAATTTGTGATTAATGTCATCTCAGCCCTCTGGCTTTCTGCTGTGAGTTTGAATTTGTAGTACTCTTCATTTTCATTCAGATGGTCTTTTCTCACTTGCTTTTTGGAACAGTTTAGTGCATCTCTTCCAAGATTTTGCCTTTTCTTAGTTTTATTTTATTCACTTAATTTTTTTTTTTTTTAAGACACAGAGTCTCAGTTTGTCGCCCTCAGTAGAGTGCTGTGGCATCACAGCTCACAGCAATCTCAAACTCTTGGGCTTAGGCGACTCTCTTACCTCAGCCTCCCGAGTAACTGGGACTACAGGCACCCACCACAATGCCCAGCTATTTTTTTGTTGCATTTTGGCTGGGGCCAGGTTTGAACCTACCCCACTCGGTATATGGGGCCGGCATCCTACCCACTGAGCCACAGGCGCCTCCCTTTATTTTCTTTTTTTTATCCTAACTGCATGTAGACCATGAGTCTTACATGAGAACTGTGCTGTTTGGAAATTCTTCGAATCACATCAGGATGAATTAAGACTGGATTGTCAGCTTTTCCACCTCAAAATGTCAGAACGCCAGATGGGATGGCTCACACTTGTGTCCCAGCACTCTGGGGGACTGAGGCCGGTGGCTTCCTCCCAGGAGTGTGAGGCTGCTGTGAGCTGTGGTGATGCCCCTGCAATCCCGCCTGGGCGCCAGCGTGCCTACCAGACAAAGCTGCACGCCAGACACAAACCAGGTCTTTTCTTCCTGGTACCAGAGCAGCCATAGCCAAGAACACGCAGGGTTGAATCATGCAGGAAAGTGATAGAGGCACACCCACACCCACTTATCCCACTAATTAATCTTCAGACCAACGGATCCTATAAGAATTTCCTGAGGAAACACTGCCTTAGCTTTTAACCTGTCAAAAATTTTGAAATAAAAAACATAAAATTGTTACAACTGAAAACCATTTTAAGATGTTGGAGAATAGTTTTTTTTTTTGTTTTTTTTTTTTTTAGACAGAGTCTCACTTGTCCCCCTCAGTAGAGTGCTGTGGCAGCACAGCTCACAGCAACCTCAAACTCTTGGGCTCAAGCAATTCTCTTGCCTTAGCCTCCCTTGTAGCTAGGACTACAGGTGCCTGCCAACAATGCCCAGCTGCAGAAAACAGTTTTAAAGATTTTTCTACGCTTATTAATCATAAGTACAAAGTTCTTTTTAGAAAATATGTCAGCTGGTGTGGTGGTATGTGCCTATTCTCCTGACAACCTAGGAGGTTGAGGCTGGAGGATCACTTGAGCCCTGAAGTTTGAGGCTGCTGTGAGCTGTGATGACGCTGCTGCTCTCAGGCCTGGGCAACAGAGTGAGACCTTGTTTCTAAAAAAAAGAACAAAAACGCTATAGTAAAAACTTTGTATTTTACTTCTGCTGTTAAATGTGTTGCTATTGTGTCCTATGACGGCAGATATCTGTGTAGCAGACAGATTTGTGATAAATTCATCTTGCTGTTTCACTTGCTGTCTTAAGAGATTCTTGAACTTCTCACAGCTGTAGGAAAGTTGGCTGCAGAAATGATTAGAAACTGGGTGGCGCCTGTGGCTCAGTGGGTAGGGTGCCGGCCCCATATACCACGGGTGGCAGGTTCAAACGCAGCCCCAGCCAAACTGCAACAAAAAATAGCTAAGCGTTGTGGCAGGCACCTCAAGTCCCAGCTACTCGGGAGGCTGAGCCAGGAGAATTCCCTAAGCCCAGGAACTGGAGGTTGCTGTGAGCTGTGATGTTATGGTACTCTACTGAGTGCAATAAAGTGAGACTTTGTCTCTAAAAAAAATAAAAGAAAAGGGGGGCACCTGTGGCTCAAGGAGTAGGGCTCCGGCCCCACAAACCAGAGGTGGCAGGTTCAAATGTGGCCCTGGCCAAAAACTGCAAAAAAAAACAGAAGGAAAGAAATTATTAGAAACTGAAAAAGCAATAAGAAAACTTGTGCTGTAGTAACCGTCATGTCTGGTGAATGTGCTTCTGAGAGTGATAAAGCACAGTGGCATTACCAGAAGTACTGACTGGAAGCAGGAAAGTAAGGAGCTACTGGTACCGCTGTTCTGTCATGTGAATTACTCGGAAGCTCTTTGACCTGTAATTATGTTCAAATCTTCTGATTTTTTTTCTTTACATGTTAGTTGAGTGTGCCATTATTGTATAGCAAGTGTAATAGGGGCTACAGAGTCTTGTAACTTCTTTTTTTCTTTTCTAGTTAATATTATATTTTCTGAATCTGTTTTTCTTCATATCTGTGTGGATGTAAAAGTGTTTGGAGTCAGATGTGCCCGTGCCCTCCAGGTGTTCAGAGCCTGCTTGGGGAAGAAGGCCGGGGGTAGGGATGGAGGCAGCTACAAGAGGGGTGATGTGTCTCTTCTGCTCCTGAAAGGGCCCCCCTTGCCGTGTCCCCTGCAGGTGGTGGCCATGATCAAGGGCCTGCAGGTGCTGATGGGCAGGATGGAGAGCGTGTTCAACCACGCCATCCGGCACACCGTCTACGCCGCACTGCAGGACTTTGCACAGGTGACCCTCAGGGAGCCGCTGCGGCAGGCCATTAAGAAGAAGAAGAACGTCATCCAGAGGTCAGCCTTCTATGTGGGCCCCCTGCCTGCCACATCTTAAGGGCCTGGGATGACCCTGGGTTCCATTGACAGGAGCATCACAGTTTTTTTACATAGGTCCATTTCATTCATCTTCACCTCCAGCTCTGCTTTTGGTGAATTTCCTTACAGTGTTAATGCAGTGAGTCCAGATGTTGAGCAGAGAGGGTCTAAGGAGCCTGGAGACAGTAAATCAAAACCTGCCTCTTGGGTATGATCACCAGGCTCTTAGGTACACACAGCCCGGCACGTCATCACCTCTCAAAGGTGATGTGTCCTCTTTATGTTTTTGCTTTCATCCCTTCTGCCTTGTCCTACAAATCTGTCAAAATTGGCATAGATACTGCAGAAATCCAGCAACAATCTTAAGCTACTGTTGCTTCTTTAGATCGAGTTGCCTTTCAAGGGCATCTGTGTAAATTAGCTTACAGCATTCACAGACGTATGGCCTTTATCTTCCTGGTTTTAGTTGACGTTTGACACTGAGCGTGTTATGATTTTTGAGCATCAGTAGCTTTCTTTTTTTGAGACAGAGTCTCACTCTGTCACCCTGGGTAGACTGCTGTGGCATCACAGCTCTCATGGCAAACTCCTGGGCTCAAGCAATCCTTCTGCCTCAGCCTCCTGAGTAGCTGAGACTACATTTGGCCGCCAAATGCCTGGCTAGTTTTTCTATTTTCAGTAGAGACAAGGTCTTGTTCTTACTCAGGCTGGTCTCAAACTCCTGAGTTCAAGTAACATACTCTCCTCACCACCTAGAGGGCCAAGATTACAGGTGTGAGCCACCGTGCCAGGCCTGTCAACAGCGTTTTACACTGTGATGCTTTCCAGTTTGATTCCCTCACCATGAGGGCTTCCACGGGGTTTCATTCTCAAGTCTTGCCCCCAAGCATGAGGGCGTCTGTGCTGTGTTCGTTCCTGAGTTTTGCTCCCCACTACTTCATGCACACCCTCATACGTGCCGCACAGCGTTGATGCAGGCGCCCCAGGGGCATGCCTGGCTCTGGAGGGGTCGTCTCTGCAGATGGGGTTTATTTGAGGGACACTAGGTTTGATAAGGAACAGACCCCTCACCACAGAGCCCTTGGAATGTGTAGTATCATCTCAGTTACTCAGGTTTTAGCCAGAACGGTCCTCGGAGGTGATCGGGGTGGGCTGGTCCTGCTGTGATCTGCATGTGGCTCTCGTGGGCTGTCTGTTGCAGCCCTGTTGATGGGATCACGTCCTGAGTGAGCTAAGATACACGCTATCTCCTTGTCCGTGTGGGCTACTTCCTACTCCTGTTGGGTGGCAGATGTCCAGCCCTTGGCAAGTGGAGGTCTCTGCTCTGGGGGGGGTGGTGGTGGTGGAGGTCCCCTTCCCACCTGCAGCATGGCTCAGGGTCACCTTACTACTCTGAGCATTCAGGAAATAAAACATCGCTTCAGGCTAATTGGTACAAACTGCAGCTCAGTCACACCTTCTGAGACTCAGTGACATTCTTGAGAAACCAGTGCTGTCACCATGTAGCCCCCCTGCCTCTGAGGCTCTTCTATGTGTAAGGTGGCCATTCTGAGAGCCTGCTAGTTAGGTGAGGATTCTATGATTATAGAAGCCCCCAGGGACATAGCTCCCTGCCTTACTGATGACTCCCTGGGGCTGTCCAGTGTCCTGCAGGCCATCAGGAAGACTGTGTGTGACTGGGAGACGGGGCACGAGCCTTTCAACGACCCAGCACTGCGGGGCGAGAAGGACCCCAAGAGCGGCTTTGACATCAAAGTGCCGCGGCGTGCGGTGGGACCCTCCAGCACACAGGTTCTCGTCCCCACCCCCTGCCCTGGCTCCACTCCTGGGAGGGGTGGTCTGGGGTCCCTAACACCCTGCAAGGCCAGGAATGAAATGATGTCCCCCTATCTGCTGGGGCGAAGCGTGGCCTGGGGGTTTTACGCTGCTGCTTCTCCCTGTCCGAGTGAGTCTGGACCTTAACTGAGGCACCCTGGATTCTCTGGCATGTTCATTTGCATCCAGAAGTTAATTGGCTCCATTTCACCTATTGTGCTGGAAATACAAGTTCTGTGTTTCCCAATGGGTGTTTAAATGTGTGCTTATAATTTTTATGTTGGGTCTGCAAGTGATCATTCCCAAAGAGAAAATGCTGGCAGATTGTAAAACATTGCTTTCATGTGTCACAGTCTTAACCCGCCACCACTGTCTCTCCCCTGGCACGGTCAGGCCTTTCCTGAGCACCCTGCGTTGATTTTCACCTGAGTTGATGTTTTCTACTGCTTGTCCCCTCCTGAGCTGGGACCTGCACTTGCTCATATCTCTGTTGGAGGCTTTATGATCTCTCCTGCCAATCATGTAGGAAGTTGTCAGCTAAGCATGTTGCTGGCTTTGCTGGAAACCCCTCAAAAGTCTGGGTGTCGGCGTCTGGCCCCTCTGTGGACAATGGCCCTGGACCTGTGGAGGGTGCTGGACACCTCCCTTCCTCGTCTGTGCATTTGTCCCGTGTCCCTGCCCGGGCATGTGTGTCCTGTGACTAACGCGCTCTCCACTCTCCCCTGTCTGTCCACGTCTAGCTCTACCTGGTGCGCACCATGGCCGAGTCCTTGAGCTCTGCTGAGCTGCTCCGGCAGCTCAAGGCTCTGGGCATGGAAAGGCTCTTGCATGTGGTAAACGCGTTTCTGAGGCAGTCGTACGCCTACCCGCCTCTTTTAACCTTTGGTGGTAAGACATCGCTCGTTGTTCTTGTTGATGTTTGTGGCTCGGAGGTTGTTCGTGCTGCCAGTTGTTCCTTCCCCCAGTCAGCAGCTCCTGGGCCATTGAGATGGGCACCCAGATGCTGGGAGGAGCCCGAACGGCCAGGCTCAGCAGGGTGTCCCGCTCCCACGGTCTCCCTGAGTTTGGCCTAACTAATGCACCGTGTATATTTTCTCCCCCACAAATGTTTCCTTGGATAATCCAGCTTTACATGGTGAGAACCATGCTAGAGTCCCTCATTGCAGACAAAAGTGGTTCCAAGAAAACCCTGAGAAGTGGCCTTGAGGGGCCCACCATACTGGACATAGAAAAGTTTCATCGAGAGTCATTCTTCTACACCCACTTGATAAATTTCAGTGGTAAGAGATACTGCTGACCAGTGCCCGGCCCAGCATGTCCTAACACCACTAACACCACCCAGATAGCTTCCAACTGCCTGACCACCCTGCCCCATTCCTGGTGCACCCAGATGGTGACATGTCCTGCTGTTGTGGCCTTGCTGGGGCTGCCCCTATGACATGGACAGGGTCTTCCCAACCTACACAGGCCTAGAAACATAAGTGACTATATTGTGTTGCCTGGATTGAGACCTAGGCATTGATAAGGATCAGAAACACCCACGTAGGAGAGGTGACAGGTGTCCTGAGCAGGCAAGCCTCTTCCTGGGTGGTACCAGCCTGGTAGGTGTGCCTTCTGCCCCCAGGGTGTCTGCGTGTCCTCCTCAACCCTCCACGCTTGCCTTTCTGCCCACCTCTGCACAGGGCGAAGCTGCCTGTCCTGGCTGCTGCAGGTGTGGGAGTGAATAGCTTTGCTGTTAACCCTATGAGAGTGAGGAGTTTTGTTTTGTTTTTTTTTTTTTTAAACTGTCTCTATTTTTGCATCAGCTCAACATCCCATGTGTGGTGCTACATCCCAGACGTGGGCTTTTACCCTGAGTAAAGCCATCCTGTTTTTATACCCCTTTTCAAAAGGGCACCTCCCCCCAGTCCTGCCGAGAGGCTCCGAAGGCTGACGAGGCCCCATGGGCTTGACTCTTAGCTGGACGCTCAGAATGTGCAGGCCCAGGTGGCTTCACTTGCAGCCACACCCAATGGTCTTGTCCCTGGTGAGGTTCTGGCAACCCCACCCTGCTCACATCCTTGCTGCATGGCCCAAGGCAGAGGCACCAGCATGTAGCACATGGCCCTTCTCGTGTGGACTCTGCTGGACTTTCTCCTGCCTACAGAAGGTGACCTGGTGTTGTGTTGCTTTAATCCTCCAAGAAACGCTGCAGCAGTGCTGTGACCTCTCGCAGCTGTGGTTCCGTGAGTTCTTCCTGGAGCTGACCATGGGCCGGAGGATCCAGTTCCCCATTGAGATGTCCATGCCCTGGATCTTAACAGATCACATTCTGGAGACTAAGGAGGCCTCGATGATGGAGTGAGTGTCCCGGGGGCTCTGCCTTCCTGGTAGCTGGGATTCTCTGGGGGGTGGGGAGGAGGGAGCTTTGGAGAGTGACACAGTAGCAGCATCCTGGCTTCAGGCCGAGGGGAGGAGGTCAGACACTATAGTGGGTAGGTTCTTGCCTTGCCCAGGTGTGGGCAGGCCTAGGACTCAGCCTGGGGCAGGACTATGGCAAGTCTGGGCTTCTCCTGGCCTTTGAGGAGAGATGAGGCAGTGCCCAGGGTCCCATTGGCATGGCCTCTGAGCTGGATGAAACTAGGAAAGGAAATATTGATTGAACAGCTTTGTTTAGGGGGTAGGACTCTGAGCCCAGGTGGAGGGGTCAGTCTACCAAACTTTGAAGTCCATGGAAGAGAAAGCAATTAAAAGGGGAATCTCTTGTGGAGAAGAACTGGGGAGCAACCCAGTGGTCCTTCTAAGCTCCACCAGTGGGAGCGCCTGTGCTCTCCCCGCCAGTCCTCACAGGTCCCTTGGCATAAAGGCACAATCAGAATGTTAGCCTTCCACTCTGTGTGCAGTGGCTGTGCCACTGGTGTGGGTAGAGCCTCTGGACAGCCCGACCTGTGGCAGGAAGGCCAGTGTGAGGAGAGGGAGCCAGCGCAGGTCTTCTGGGTGGGCGTCCTGCACATGCAGCTGCCCCTGCTGTTCTTGCTGTGGCCTCCCGAGGCCTCTGGACACTTTGTTTTGTCCAGACGTGAGCTGGGGGAGATGAGCTTTCGGGTGCAGGCCCAGTGCTGGATGTGGCTCATCTGTTCAAGGCAGAAAGTTCTTTCTTAAAATAAGAGGATTTTTATTAAAGTGTTTTTGTTAAAAAACATCACTACTTGTAGTGAAATATTTTAAAGCATAATAAGTGAGGAGGCCTCAGGTGGACACCCTCGCCTGTGCATGGCCTTTTTGGTTTTTGCATGTTTTTTTTTTTTTTGACACATAGTCCTACTGTGTGCTCTGAAGTAAGTGCCCTGGTATCACAGCTCAAAGCCACCTCAGACTCTTGGGCTCAAGCAATTCTCTTGCCTCAGGCTCCCGAGTAGCTGGGACTATAGGCGCCCACCACAATGCCTGGCTAGTTTTTCTGTTTTTGGCAGAGATAGGTCTCCCTCTTGCTCAGGCTGGTCTTGAACTCCTGAGCTCAAGCAGTCCGCCCACCCAGAGTGCTGGGATTATAGGCATGAGCCGCTTCACTCAGCCTTGCACATGACCTTTGAGTGAGCGTGACCTTCCTATGGATTCTCAAGCATTTCCCCGGCCTGAGCTCAAGCGATCCACCCACCTCAGCCTCCCAGAGTGCTGGGATATGGCCTTTGAGTGAGCGTGACCATCCGTGAGATTGTCGAGCATTTCCCCGGCCTGACAGGTGTGATGGGAGCCCAGTTGCAGCCACCAGGGCTCTTGGCAGGGGCACACTTTGGTGTTGGAAGCAAGATTAGATTTTCCTTGCCTAAAAGAGGAAAACTGAGAATTAAGTTTTTTGCGGAGTCGGAAGCTGTTGGGCATTGACTCTGAGGGGAGCTGGTGGTGACATGGCTGCCCCTACAGGTACGTCCTCTACCCCCTGGACCTGTACAACGACAGCGCCCACTACGCTCTCACCAGGTTCAGCAAGCAGTTCCTCTACGACGAGATTGAGGCCGAGGTGAGCGCCCAGCGCCTCTTCTGTCCATCTCCTTTTCCTCTGGGTGTTGGAAGAGTTGCTCCTCCTTCAGAGCACAGGCAGCACAGGCTGTGAGGACGAGTCCGGGGCTCGGGTGTCTGCTGACCAGCCTTACCCTCCTCCAGGGGAGGGGCCCAAGAAGGGCTCCCCTGAGAGGTGCTGCTGGTGGCAGGAGCTGCCTTGGGGAGGGACCCCCAAGCACACACACTGGAGCACACAGTGAGGGAGACGTGTTCGTGTCCCCTTGCGTGTAGGAGAGTAGGAATGTTTCCTCCTTGGTGAGAGGGGTTCTGGTGCAGTTTCCGAGGTTGTGTGGTGGTCACTCCCTCTTGGCCACACCATAACTTATCTAATGTGCTATTGGTGATGAGTATGGTAGTTTCTAGTTTATTTTTTCTAATAGGAGCCTCCATTAGTGGCCTTAGGAAAAGATTGTGATTTTCAAGATGTGTTAAGTGGCTTAAGACCTCAAACTCTAACATGTACTCTCCGTTCCCCAGGTGAATCTGTGTTTTGACCAATTTGTTTACAAGCTGGCAGACCAGATATTTGCCTATTACAAGGTCATGGCAGGAAGGTGAGTGTCTGTGATTTTGATAGGAAGTCTCAGATAGTTCAGTCTGATGCTTTTGTTAAAACGTGCAGTGTGTGAAGAATGTCCATCTTCCTTCTGTGCTAGTTTGCTTCTTGATAAACGGTTACGATCGGAGTGCAAGAATCAGGGGGCCACGATCCACCTGCCACCGTCTAACCGCTACGAGACGCTGCTGAAGCAGAGGCACGTGCAGGTGTGTTGGTCAGCCCAGGCTGCTAGCCATGGGGTGCCTTGGTCACGCTGGGGTTCTCTCACGGCTGCCCAGGTTGTAACAAGTTTCATGTCCTCGTGACGTGTTAAGCTTTTAAAGACACATAGTTTCTAGTGGGTAACCTCAAACACAGTGTGGACCTGAGCATTCTGCACCTGCCCTGCATGGGCTCCTGGAGCGAGTGTGGCCAGAGGGGTCAGCCCCCTCCAGGAATCCAGAAACCAGAGCAAGAAAACGGTGAAGGTGAGCAGCACTCACCAGCTCGACACACCAGGCTGGTTTTCTCCTATGCATCTGTAAATCCTGGGTTTAAAGATACAAAGTGGGTATGTCTCTGTAGCACTAACTGGCGTGGCATGGTCCCTCCTGGCTCTCCCTCCTGCTAGAGAGGACCTTTTGCCTGCCCTCTGGAGAGGCCCTGCCCAGTGTCTTTGCCTGGCAACACTGAGCTTCCCTCTGTTCACCTTGGAGAGACACAGGCCTAGTCTCAGGCGAGCGGCTCTGGGAAAGTGCAGGAACCAGATCCCCTCCCAGCCACAGGTGACAGTTGCATTGTGTCCAGCCCATGGCTAGGACTCCAGGGGGAAGACCACAGCTTTTCTGAACTTGTTTGTGCAAGGGGTGTTCACATCACAGGGGAGGGAAAAGTTTCAACTGTTGGTGGATTCCTGTCCTCCAGCCGTTGCTGCCAAGGGACAGCAAGTTAGTCTGTGCTAGGGAGGGTTGGGCTTCATGAGGGTAGGAACAGTGGGTCTATCTGCAGATACCCCTCCTCTAGCTGTAGACAGGGGTGGTGGCAGTTGTTTGAATCTTTTATAGGAGGGACTCCAGAGAAATAAGGCGGCTCAGGCCAGGCACAGTGGCTCACACCTGTAATCATAGCACTCTGGGAGACTGTGGCAGGTAGATCACCTGAGCAAGATTAGCCTCAGCTAGAGTGAGACCCCGTCTCTAAAAAATAGACAGGTGTTGTGCCAGGTACCTGGTTGTCCCAGCTACTCGGAAGGCTGAGGCAAGAGAATCACTTGAGTGAAAGAGTTAGAGGTTGCTGTGAGCTGTGATGCCTCATCACTCTACTGAGGGCAACAAAATGACTCAAAAAAAAAAAAAAAAGAAAAGAAAAGAAATAGCACAGCTCCTTTAAATTGGGTGGAGAATGTGCTAAAACCAGGACAGAATCAGTTTGCGCTATCTGGGAGACTCCCTCAGCCTAGGACCCTCACCCAGAGGCCCCCACGGTGCTATCTGACCCAAACTGGAAAAAACTAAGTTGGCCCTCAGAGCCTTATGCTGCATCCCCAAAAGGGAGTTGCAGTTTTAGTTGCAAATAGGTTTCTAGGCTACAGCTTAAGGGTCCCCAATTCGATTAACTCTCAATAGCTAGTTAGGGATAGCCTAATGTTTCAGCTAAAAAAGTATAATTAATATAAAAAATAATCTGAAAATACACATGGGAAGGAACCAGCAGAAGAGTCCTGGCAACAAGAAAAATGAAAGCAGATCAACTCCCCCAAGTGATTACAAGGGAGATAGCAGAAATTACCATTGATAAAGAGATTGCTGAAATGTGAGAAATAGAATTGAGAATATGGATGGCAAATTAGATGAATGAAATTGAGAAGATGGAAAAGGAGATCCAAAAATTAGTCCAAAATTGTCTCAAGAAATTTAGAACATGGAGAAGAAAGAATTTCAGAAATCAAAAACAAGGCTTTTGAACTAATCCAATCATTCAAAGAGGCAGGGAAAGGAGAAGGGAACAAAACCAGAATATTCCCCAAGAGAGTTACGGGATTCCTCCAAAAGATCAAACATTCTAATTACAGGGATTCCTAAGGAAGAGGATAGTCCCAAAGGCATTGAAGCTCTACTTTAAGACATCATGGTAGAGAATTTTGCGAGCATTGCACAGAAATTCAGATAGTAGTTTCACAACCCCAGGATGACTCGATCCAAGTAAAGCTTCTGCTAGGCACGTTGTAATTAACTTGGCCAAGTCAATATGAATGATAAAATTCTGCAAGCAACCAGACATAAGAGAAGTCTTACTTACAAAAGGAAAAATATCAGGATGACAGCAGACCTTTCAGCTGAAACTTCTCAAGCCAGAAGAGGGTGTGTATTGGCTTTAACCTTCTTTTTTTTTTTTAATCACCCTCAGTAGAGTGCTGTGGCATCACAGCTCACAGCACCCTCCTTGGGGTTAGGCAATTCTCTTGCCTCAGCTTCCTGAATAGCTGGGACTACAGGCACCCACCACAACGCCCAGCTATTTTTTTGTTGAAGTTTGGCCGGGGCCGGGTTTGAACCCGCCACCCTCTATATATGGGGCTGGCACCCTACCCACTGAACCACCGGCGTCACCCCAGCTTTAACCTTCTTAAAGAAGACAATTTTCAGCCCAGGATTCTGTATCCTGCTAAACTAAGTTTCATATGCAAAAGTGACATCAAATATTTTACTGACATGCAAATGTTGAGAGAATTATACTGTGCAAAATTAGACATGTCCAAGCTACACCATGTGTTAGGTGCCATTGGAGACAGACACAGATGGATGCTTCAGGGCCCTGGGGAGGCTCAGGGTTCCATCCCAAGATTTAGGTGCAAATTCAATGCAAATGACACTTGTAGAATTTCAGTTCCAGAAAAGTAGGGTAAATAAGTAAGTAGCATTATTACACACACACATACACATCATTTCATTTAAATTGTTTAAACTTCTACCATAATGTCCTACAGTTAAATTTTGTTTGTCTTTTGAAATAGAATGTTTTTGTTTTTTTCACTTGTTCGACTTTTGAGTTCACACTTCCCCTGGGTCCCTTCTTCTTCCCTCCCTCAGCTGCTGGGCAGATCGATAGACCTCAACCGTCTCATCACCCAGTGGGTCTCAGCAGCCATGTATAAGTCCCTGGAACTGGCGATTGGAAGATTTGAAAGTGAAGACCTAACATCAATAGTTGTAAGTACCAGAACTAATTTTACTTGTGTCCTTATTGATAAAATGAACTCATGGTTGGTCCAATTCTTAGAGATAACAAAAGATGTTCACTAATTGAACTTGACTTATCCTGAGTCGGTTTTTTTTCTGCATCACCTTTTAATATTCAAAAATGTTGATTGACTTGAAAGAATAATCCCAACATCAAATAAACTGCAGTAAAAGATATCACACTACTTAATAGCAGTTAATAGTAATTAGCAAGTACGTAAATATTTTTCAGCTTTTTATCACAATAATCTCAAAATATATATATTTTTGGAAATCAACCTGATGTGCTAAAATTTACGCAAAGCAATCTACAAACTTGATGCAAATAAAGCTTAATGAGTAAATTAGAATAAAAGCATTTTCTTAAATGGAAATAGTAAAAATTGGTCCCCCAATTAGTCCATAGATCTGATTTGAACACTGCTAGATTTTTAAATACTTCATAGAATTTGGTAAAATAATTCTGAAGTTTGTTTTACAAAATAAATCATCAAGATTATCAAGAGCTTTGAGTGGTTGTGAGGCCTCCAGTGACCGTGCTGCAGACCAGGTACCCAGGTCGCACTAGAGGACTCTGCAGATTCTGGTGAGGTACAGAACATCAGGCTGAAGAGGAATGCAGTAGGATCCCCAAATCCAGAGCAGAATTCCCACAGTCTCTCCATGCTGAGGATCAGAGACTCACTGGACTCTGAAATGAAAGCTTCCTAGCAGCCAAATTAGAGTTAGACATGGTCTTTGGAACTGCAGCCCAGCCTGGACTCTGCTCCACCCTGATCAGAGCCAGTGCTTAGGCCCCAGCCTAGTCTGCCTCATAGAAAGGCAGGGTGTGCTCTGTGGCAGTGACGACTTTGAGGGCTTCCACGGTTCTCTGAACATGCGTTGCTTAGCACTCAACTAAAATCAGTAGACAAGGCTGGGCACAGTGGTATATGCCTGTCATCCCAGCACTTTGGGAGGCTGAGGCAGGAGGATCACTTGAGCTCAGGAGTTGTCAGACTGTTGTGAGCTACTCTACTCCAGCCTGGAAGATAGAGTGAGACCCTGGGTCTGAAAAAAAAAAATTAATGTAATGGCAAGATGCTGTGACCACATGCAAGAGCAAAAAGCAACAATAGAGACATCTCTGGTGATACTGGGTTAGCACACAAGGACGTACAGTAATTGTGATTAATCTGCCCAAGAAGCTAGAGAAACGCATGAAAGAGACAATGAAAGGGAGAATTTCTGGCTAGGTGCCTGTGGCTCAAGTGGCTGAGGCACCAGCCACATATACCTGAGCTGGCAGATTTGAATCCAGCCCAGGCCCACCAAACAACAATGACAGCTGCAACCAGCTGTGAAACACTCTACTCAGGGGAACAGCTTGAGGCTCTGTCTTAAAAAAAAAAAAAAAGAAGGGGAGAATTTCTTCAGAGAATTGGAATCTACAAAAAAGTCTGAAATAGGTATTCTGTGCAGGGAATGTTTTTGGAAGAGTTTATGGCAGTTTGAATATAGGAGAAGATAGGATTAAGGAACAGAAATACAGGACATTAGAAAATGTCTGAGCTGAGGAACAGAAAAGACTTGAGGAAGCAGAAAGGAGCTTACGAGGCATAGGAGCCAGTGAAGAAGGCTGATGTGACTGGTGTATGGCAGGAAATGGGAGAGAGGTTTGCAGAAGCCTGTCTGAGACCTCGCTGGCCCTGCTGCTCTAGAGTGCTGATCCTCTGGGGGAGTAGGGGACACCCAGGCCACAGCTTGGTGGACCGCCAGGCCTCCCCTCACCCTGGACCACAGTGTCTTTGAATCTTAACGAATTAATGTTAGTTGAGACCCCAAACGGACTGGTCACTGGATCAGTGACTGCATGTCCATTTCTTTTTTTTTTTTTTTTTGAGACGAAGCCTCAAGCTGTCCCCTGAGTAGAGTGCCGTGGCATCACAGCTCACAGCAACCTCAAACTCTTGGGCTTAAGCAATTCTCTTACCTCAGTCTCCCGAATAGCTGGGACTACAGGCACCTGCCACAATGACCGGCTATTTTTTGGTTGTAGTTGTCATTGTTTGGCAGCCTAGGGCTGAATTTGAACCCACCAACTGATGTATGTGGCTGGCGCCTTAGCCACTTGAGCTACAGATGCCACCTAGTTTTTCTTTTTTTTGCAGAGACAGGGTCTCACTCTTCTTCAGGCTGGTCTTGAACTCCTGAGTGCAGTTAATCACCTGCCTCGGCTTCCCAGAGTGCTAGGATTACAGGCGTGCGACACCACGCCCAGCCCTCTGCCTGTGCTTTTACATAACCCCCAAGAAGAGCAGACTCAGCTGGGAGGCTGTGCTTGCTGCAAGGGTGGAGGCAGGCTTGAATGGTGTGTGGGGAGGCAGCATGTGGACATGCTTGTGGGTGGCTGGAGGTAACTACAGCAGAGAAAGGACAGTGGCCCAGTGGGGTGACCACAGAATGGAAGGGGCACTTTGATGGCCATGTAGAGGGCACAGTGAGAGGTAAGTTCACGTCGCTGCCACAGCTCACCTTTGCTGGCAGCCACCTTGGTGCAGCCCCCGCTAAGACCTGGAGACCTGAGGGGGGCATCAGGTGGAGGCACCTGCTTCCTGTCTTGCCCAGCAGTGTCCCCACACCCTGTCTTTATGGTCCCACAGGAGCTGGATGGCCTCTTAGAAATCAACCGCATGACCCATAAGCTGCTGAGCCGATACCTGACCCTGGACAGCTTTGATGCCATGTTCCGGGAGGCCAACCACAACGTGTCCGCACCCTACGGGAGAATCACCCTCCATGTCTTCTGGGAGCTCAACTACGACTTCCTGCCCAACTACTGCTATAACGGCTCCACCAACCGGTGAGCACACTGCCCCCAGCACTGCTCAGGCTCCTACCAGGCTGCTATTCCCTGTCCTCAGCTCCTGCTGCCTCTTATTCCCACATGCCCCAGTCAGAAGTGGACAGAGTTTGACCAGTGGGTACAACACGGCAGGTGTGATGCTTTCAGGGGCCTCCCACAGTGTGAGCCTCTGGGGAACTGAGTTCCCTCTTCTGAGCATCACCCTGACCTCGGTGCCTCCTACTGGAAAGCTCTTCCTGAAACAGGTGTGTGAACACAAGGCACACACGAAAACGCAGATACACACGTACGCACAGCTATATGCACACAGACAGTCACCTGCAGACACACGGAGATAACATGTTCTTGTACACAGACACATGTGATACACACAGACACACATCCTCCCAGCTCTGAGTGCTGTGCCAGAGGTTGTAAAGTAACAGTAATCCGGGATCCTTTTGACAAAATCACACCAAGGAGAGAAACGTGTGACTTTCTGCTGGGGCATTAATTTAGGTGACTTTCAGGGCTGCTGTTGACGGGCTTGGCAGCAGTGCTGTGGTGGGCACAGCTGGCCCAGCAGTCGCCCGTCTGCCCTGCGCATCCTATCTGAATGCAGGTTCTTGTGGTTGGGCCGAGGACACACTTGGACGTAACTCTTTTTGTGTATAGCTGTGTTTGGGCAGATGCTTCCTTTTTCATTTTCATATGAGTTCATCAAGTTCTTAGAGTTAAATAATTAGCAGATCCACAAGTTTATCTTTGTTATACTTATTTGCAAAAGTTTTATAGTTGATTCTCTCCAGTTGAAAATATTAGCCACGTTTGATGTTTATGCTGCAAAAGTTAAGCATTTGAGGCCAGATGTGGGGTCTCATGCCTATAATCCCACCACTTTGGGAGGCCAAGGCAGGTGGATTGCTTGAGGTCAGGAGTTCGAGACCAGCCTGAGCAAGAGCAAGACCCCCATCTCTACTAAAAATAGAAAAACTAGCTGGGCATTGTGGGCACTTGTAGTTCCAGCTACTTGGGAGGCTGAGGCCGAAGGATTGCTTAAGCTCAAGAGATTGAAGTTGCTTGAGCTGTGATGATGCCATAACACTCTACCCAGGCTAACACAATGAGACTTTGTCTCAAAAAAAAAAAAAAAAAAAAATTAAGCATTTGATTTTAAATGGCCCCTAATCCATTGTCAAGATGAGGCCTTTAGACTAAACCAGTACAGTCCTAGTACTTGAGCAAACCCGTCCTCCCTGATAGCCTATGACTAGAGATCTGAGAGCTGTGAAGGCACATTTTCTCTCAGGCTGCCAGCCCCACAGTCATCACCTTCCGGAGGCACAGCAAGGCTTGATGGTTCTGGTACCAGCAGACCAGACTCCTCCCCTGAGTTTGAAGACTATTTATAGGGTGAAGAGGACTAGAGGTTCCCACTGCAGCTCCTGAGCTTTGGATACATTCATTGTATTTCGGAATTTATCACATCGTATTTAGAATTTATATGTAATTCATTCTGTGGTTTTTGATTGACCAGGATTTCTCTATTTGATGATTGTATCAGTTGACTTGGAGGCAGCTTTTAATAGATAGGTTATGGAAACTTTTGGAATTTTAAAGAACTACCATTAAATTTGGTTATCTTTTTCTTTTTAAAATCTTTCTTGTTTAGGTTTGTTCGGACAGTATTGCCGTTTTCTCAGGAATTTCAAAGAGATAAGCAGCCTAATGCCCAGCCTCAGTATTTGCATGGATCCAAGGTAGGATTGCTAGTATTTGTGTTATAATTTGTAAGTTCATAGCAAAGCTGTTTTTAAGTTTGAAATCAGTTTCATTGCAGTGACTTAAATGTAATCTGCCACGTATGGAATATTACTGTTTTCCCTTCCTTTCCACTGTCATCTTCCTGAAAAGTAGCAGTAATTTAAAACAGAAACCAACTACCCATCTCCCCCAGCACCATAAAACTGTCTCGAATTAGTTTGTAGTAACTTGGGCCTTCTGGTAGGTGTCTGGCTGCACCTGGCCTCATGCCTGGTTATAAAACCAGTTGGGAGATTTAAGTTTTAAAACATTGAGGCAAGAAAGCGAGTGGGAGAGGCTCGGGTGCGTTTCTGAGATGGGGCTGCAGCTGTCCCAGCTCGATGCCCCAGAGGCAGGTAGGGGGCAAAGTGAACGCAGAGACGGGAAACAAAAATGTCAGACGTCAGCTGGCCAGTGAGTGGAAACCCCAGAACACTGCATCTGAGATCTGTTAGCTGAGACAGATGGACGGACAGCTCTGGGTGTTATTAAGGGGCCATCTTCTCAACATTTCAAGAACTTTTATGGTTCAATATGGAAAAGCGAAACACTGTAGTAAAAAACAAGACAGGTGAAATGAGCAGACACACTCTGCAACAAACAGTCAAAAAGTAAAATTAGGCTTGGCACCTGTAGCTCAGCGGCTAGGGCACTGGCCACATACACTGGGGCTGGCGGCCTGGCCCGGGCCTGCCAAACAACAATGACAACTACAACAACAACAGAAAAGATAGCTGGACATTGTGGTGGGTGCCTATAGTTCCAGCTACTCTGAAGGCTGAAGCAAAAAGTTGCTTAAGCCCAAGAGTTTGAGGTTGCTGTGAGCTGTGACCAAGCTCAGCATGGCCCTCTACCAAGGGCAACATAGTGAGACTCTGTCTCAAAGAAAAAAGAAATAAGTAAAAAAAGAAATAAAAAATAAAAGTAGAAATATAGCATTACCTATAACTGGTGAGAGTATTAATAGCAGTGAGGGGCACTGTGCCTATCTGGTGGGAGTTGGTTAGAGTACCCGCTCTTCCCAGGAGGGTGACATTCTCTTCCTTGCTGCTGCAGGCAGTGTCCCGGCCCCATGACTCTAGGGGCTACTGGGACTCATCAGTGCAAGTGTTCCTACGGCGGGCAGAGCAGACACTTAGGGAAATAAATGAGACAGGTACAAATTTTGGTGTCTCAGGGTAATGACAGGACTCTGTGTGTCCTGTCCACTGAGTTTCAGAACCAGGGCAGGGAGGGCGCTGGGCCCTGTAAGGTGCCAGCTGGATTGGAGGCATGGAGAGGAGATCCTGGTGCACTCCTTTCTGCCCCTCTGTTCTTCATAGCAAGACATTATCCTTTTAGTCCCATGGGTGTCTACTGTCCTCTCCCTCAGGCTAAGGCTTGGTGGGCCAAGGTGGAAGCATTTACACCTTGGAGCTGGGCAGACCCCCAGTCAGCGTGGTGATTTTGGGGGGCACCATAGCATTGGCACACACTGCCCACCCTTCATCCCTCACAGAGTAGGGCCTAGGTGGGCTGAGGGTGACACTGTAAAGATTATGCTGTTGGAAAATTATGTTCTCGGCTCAGCGCCTATAGCTCCATGGCTAGGGCGCTGGCCACATACACTGTAGCTGGTGACACCCATGGCTCTGTGTACTGGGCTTTCTGCACCTCCTCCACTCGTGCAGACAGACATCCAGGTGCCCAGAACATGGTGGCCGGGCCTCTCCTCCCCGGGGGCGGGACAGGGTGTGCACAAATACTGCTCCTCACCTCCTCCTGAAACCCTGTGGGTCGTTGGAGGACTCAGCCATACACCCAGCTCACATGGTCCTTCTAGGAAGGCTTAAAGAAGGACTGAGGCTGATTTTTATACCATAATGTGATATGCAGATCAAAAGGATATTCTTAAAAAGGATTAGAATAAGAATAAATGTTATGATGCTTCCTCAGAACTAAAATAATTTTTGTGTAATTTTACAAGATAGGCCTAGGAAGTTTGGCAAGTAAGATAAAACTTTCTTGGATCTCTCTCAACTAAAAGATTGACTTGGCTTGCCACTGAACAATTTAATTCCTCTGAGAGGTGTGACCACCAAATAAATTTCTGTTACTCCCTGATGAAGAGAGAAGAATTTGTAGGGAAGAGGAGCTGAGCCAGACGACTCTGCCTCCTGCACCTGCTCTCCGTCCTACACCAACGAGCCTGGTGATGGTAACATGAGGAGAGTGGCGCTCGCTCCATGGTCTGCAGGACACTGGCCATGTGGGTGGCAGCCTTTGGTACTGGGGGACCAAGTCCCAGGAGAGAACTTAGTGGTGTTTTTTTTTTTTTTAAAAGACAATCTCACTCCACTGCCCTGGGTTGAGTACCCTGGTGTCAGAGCTCATAGCAACCCCACTCCCTTGGCTCACACAGTTCTCTGACCTCAGCCTTCCAAATAGCTGGGACTACAGGCGCCCACCACAATGCCCAGCTATAGTTTTCTTTTTAGAGACAGGTTTCACTCTTGCTCAGGCTGGTCTCAAACTCCTGAGCTCAGGCAATCCACCCACTTCAGCTTCCTAGAGTGCAGGGATTACAGGCGAGAGCCCCCGAGCCCAGCTTGAGCAGTAGTTTTTGAGATCCCAAGACAGCATTGTCGAGTCCATTCTTAGGGTCCAGAGCTCATCTGTGTGTCCACCATGGAGTTTAAGGCCCTAAGACAGGACCACAGAAAGACAGATGTGAGCCCCTGTGCCGGTGTCGTCAGACCCAGGGGTCTGTCTGCTTTTCATCTAAGCTAATTAATGGAGAAGTGGATGAGAGAATAATGATTTTATTTTTACTTTTAGAAAAGTCAGAAATTTCAGAGAATGGCGAGGATATTTCCTCAAAGAGCTGTTCTATTCTCTTTGGGGTTTTTGTTAATTGTGTATTTTCATAATAAAAGTATTAGTAATATTATTATAATATATTTAAATAGATTCTTCCTCATCGGTTATAAGGTTGTATAAGGTTTTTTCATCTTAAAGTGCTTATATTCTTAAAGTATTTTTACTTTGGATTAAATTTATACTCAATCCGTACTTCGGTCTGCAGTTGGGGTGGGAAGGAAACGGGCAGCAGATACTGGGGTTGGAGCGTCGGAGGAGCTGTCAGAGGTACGCTGCTGCTCCCCAGAGGCTGTGTCGGTGGGTGCCTACAGCGGGTTCGAGTTTTGGCAGAACACCCTATGATCTTTCTACAACATAGGAGGTTTGTGAGTTGTTGTTATGAGGCTCCGTCTCCAGCCTCTCATCCTCCTGGGAGGCTGTTTCCAGCACTATGGTTTTGGGTGTCTGGTCTTGTGACTTTATTTATGACAAAAGGCCTTGCTCAAGAACAGACAATCCTAAATGGCGGCACACAGGCATCTGGACCCGCCAGGGCCTGTCCCATAGCACATGAGCCCTGTGACTCATGGCTACTTAGGACAAGGGCAGCTGCCCTCACTGGGGGGCAGCCCCTGCCCATCAGAGCACCGTGCCCACCTGGGACAGGGCACCCCCCAGGCCACCCCT
The DNA here is from genome assembly GCF_000181295.1 of Otolemur garnettii. NCBI lineage: Eukaryota > Metazoa > Chordata > Mammalia > Primates > Galagidae > Otolemur > Otolemur garnettii. The sequence goes on from NW_003852565.1 coordinate 191,099, forward strand.
ATGGTTCATAAGAGGGGCTCCACAAAGCAGGTGCCCTTTGGGGGAAAAAGATGACTTGACTTTGATCATTTGTCTTAATGCTACTGTTTGTGACTGAACTTGAACCTCACTATAACAGATTTCAGCCTCAGATTGAGATATTATGCCTGTGTCATTTTTGTTCTTAAAACCTAACCCAGTAATTTTTTGTTAGATTGTTTGTCCTCTTTTATACAAGAGACACTGATATTGATGGCTCATCGTATGCATGTAATATGATACATTTCTAAGATTCCCCCCCAAAGCGCCAAATGCCAAAACATGATGTCAGAGTTGATTGGCATGTCCAAAGCCAGGTAATTTACAGTGTCTGTGTTTCTGTCAGTTCAAAGAACTGATTAGGTCTTTCTTTACAAATGATGAATGGGGCTAGTGTCTTGTGGGAATAAAATCAACTAAGACAAGCAACCTGTTTATGACAACGTTATCTTTTTGGTTCTTGGGAATGGCACCACTTACAGAATGCCTGCTTTGCTAAAATGCTTTCTTGAGCACAGTCCTGGAATTTCTTTTCCTGTAAGATAAGATTGTCTCTAACTCACAAAGACAGAGTGTAGTCAAAGTTAGAAAACTCATGTTGGAAGGCAGTTCACAGCCAGTTCTGTCAGGTACCCTGCTCCCTCTGGCTGGCAGACGAGGCTGGAGTCTGGTCTGGTGTGAGCAGTGAAGTCCTCCCTGACCCGGCCATGAGGCCTGACATGCAGAGCTCCTGGATTTAAGTGCTTAACAGCATGGTATTGTAACCTCCCTTCCTCCAAGTGGTTAAGTCATATCCACTCTTTGCTTGTTCTCTTGCCGGTGTTGTCTCTGGGGTGTGTCATCTTTGAGACAGAATCTTACTTGGTCACCCTTGGTAGAGTGCCATGGTATCTTAGCCCTTAGCAACCTCAAGCAATTCTCTTTTTTTTTTTGAGACAGAGCCTCAAGCTATCGCCCTGGGTAGAGTGCTATGGCATCATAGCTCACAGCAACCTCCAACTCCTGGGCTTAAGCAATTTTCTTGCCTCAGCCTCCCGAGTAGCTGGGACTACAAGCAACTGCCACAACACACAGTTGTTTTTTGGTTGTAGTTGTTGTTGTTTGGCAGGCCGGGCTGGATTTGAAACCGCCAGCTCTGGTGTATGTGGCTGGTGCCTTAGCCACTTGAGCTACAGGCACCAGCCAGGTGTGTCATCTTTGGGGTGCACCTGGTCCACAAGGAAGCTGGGCACATAGGCCAGGGGCCACTGAGTGACACCTCCTATCACAGCAGCACCTGAGCTAGTCAGGAACACTCTGGGGATGAATTTTCTCGCTTGTAACACTCAGTCATTTGATTTCACTGATAACTTTTACATTTCTCTTTCCAAGTAAAAACCTTACAGAGAGCCCAGTGCCTAAAGCCACAGTGGTGGAGCTTGGAGAAAGGGGTGTATCTGAGGTTAACTCTGGAAATTGGAGGACTTGGGCAGGGGACAGGCACAGGTCTCCGTGCTGTGATGTTGTCCCACCTGGTTAGTGAAGTATATTTTAATCAGTTTAGACTCTGACTCTATTTGGACACAAACCTGGAGGATTCACTAAGATACTTAGGACTCACATGCTCACAGCTGCGGCTCATCACAGCAGGTTACAGAGCAGCATCAGGGAGGGGAAAGATGTGCCAGATGGAGTGTGCTTGGAGTCAGGCACAGGCTCACACAGGACACGCAAACTGTTTTTGCTCAGGGAAGAGAAACCAGGTGGACACTCAGGCCCAAGGCTGTCCTGTGGCTGGGCACAGGCACACATCACTGGTGTGACTGACATGGCTTCTGAAACTATAGAACCCCCAGAAGGAAGGAGGCCCTGACCATGCTTGTACAGCATGGTCTGGTGTCCCAGCTATAGAAAATAAAACCTATCAATTGGTAACACAGGTACCATTCCAAGCACTAGTTCCCTGCAGTTACAGATTGGCCCTCCTGAAGACACATCAGAGTTGAGCAGCCAGACATGCTGTGTTCTTTCCGGCACCCCCTTGGAATCCTGGTGTCGTGCTGAGGTTCTCAGTGTCTGTACAGGAGATAGGCAGCATGGTCACAAAAGGAAAAAGGATAGTTACCTAAATGGAGATAAGGTTGCTACCCTTTGCGCAAAGTAGTGAAATGCTGGTAACAATAGACTGTGGTAAGTTATGTATATATGATGTAATCCTTAGAGCAACCCCTTAAACATTTACACAGAGAGATATGCTCAAAAATCCCACAGATCAATTAAAATTTAGAATACTCAAAAAAAGTTTACATCCCAAGCAAGGTGGCTCATGCCTCTAATCTAATCCTAGCACTCTGGGAGGCCAAAATGGGTGTATTGCCTGAACTCAGGAGTTTGAGCTCAGCCTGAACAAGAGCAAGACTTTGTCTCTAAAAATAGCTAGGTGTTGTGGCAGGTGCCTGTGGTCCCAGCTACTTGGGAGGCTGAGGCAGGAGACTTGCTTGAGCCCAGGAGTTGGAGGTTGCTGTGAGCTGTGATGCCATGGCACTCTACCCAGGGGGACAGCTTGAGGCTCTGTCTCAAAAAAGAAAACAAGATTCAACTATTATGGCATAAGAAACTCACTTCATATTAATGATAGAGATAGGGCAAAAGTGAAGAAGCAAGAAAAGATACAGCATGCTGGCATTCATCAGTAGAAAGCCGGAGGAGCTATGTAAATATAGAGCTATGTAAATATAAAGTGGACATCAGAGGAAAAACATTACCAGGGACTTCACATGGTGATTAAAGTTTCAAGCCATCAGGGAAACATAGTGATCCTAAATGTTTACACACCAACAACAGCTGCTATCCTAGAAGCAAAACCTGGTAGAAGTGAAAGGAAGAGTGAGCAGACACTTGTACAGCTCATGCTGGGAACTCAGTCCTCTCTGTCAGTGAACAATAGAACAAGTAGATACGAATCAGCAACAGCAGTGAACTGAACATCATCAGGCAGCAGGATCTACCCGCAACAGCAGTGAACTGAACATCATCAGGCAGCAGGATCTACCCGAGGTGTGGAGAACATCCCACCCACAAGAGCAGGGTGCACACTGTTCACCACAGTGGACCGCATCCTGTGCCATAAAACAAACCTCAACAAAGTCAAAAGATTTGAGGTCATAGATAAACAGAGGGCGTTCTCTGACCACAGTCAGCCCACACTAGAAATTGGTAAGGAAAAGGTGACTAAAAAATCTCAAACACTCAGGATGTTGGCATACTTTTAAGTAATTCATAGGTCAAAGAGGAAATTGCAAGGAAATGTAAAAACACACTGATCTGAATGAAATGCAAATATATAGTGTATTACACTTCGTGAGCACAGTGCTCACACTGGGGGGGGTCTCCCTGTTCTCTGTCTGTATCCCCAGGGAGCTCAGGAGGGTCCTCCAGTAGGAACCACCTGACCACCTTTCTTCGCTCTCCCAGCCTGGAGCGCCCTGTGACTCCTGGAAAAGATGGCTGCCCCTGCCTGGTCCCTGCCCTGCTGAAGTCTGTCCTTGGGCATACCCCCCCCCCTTCCCCGGGGTGAGACTCCAGGGTGCATTCCTTTCTCATTCCAGACCTTCAGACAGCTTCTGTCCAATTGGCAGTTCAACAAACAGTTGAAATACCAAATGATTTTGTTTTCTTTTTCTGTTTTAGCAAGTTTGCTTTTCCTAATGGGTTGAACAGGTCTTAGGACACTAATCCCAGTAGGGGCAGTGTGTTTTACAAGTAAAATTCATGGATCTCTGCACCCAGTGAGGTGCCCGTGTGTGCCTCGTGATCCCCACCTCCCCTGCGTGATCCCCACCGCCCCCACGTGATACTCACCTCCCCCGCGTGATACCCACCTGCCCCGCGTGA
>NW_003852565.1:195666-216367 GCF_000181295.1 Otolemur garnettii
TCCCCACCTCCCCCGCGTGATCCCCACCTCCCCCCCTGCCCCGCGTGATCCCCACCTGCCCCGTGTGATCCCCACCTGCCCTATGTGATCCCCACCTGCCCTGTGTGATCCCCATCTGCCCTGTGTGATCCCCACTTGCCCTGTGTGATCCCTACCTGTGCACGCCCATACTGACCTGCTGACCTGCCCCTGTATGCAGGCTTTGAACCTGGCCTACTCAAGCATCTACGGCAGCTACCGAAACTTCGTGGGGCCTCCACACTTCCAAGTCATCTGCAGGCTGCTCGGTTATCAGGGCATTGCTGTGGTCATGGAAGAGCTGCTGAAGGTCGTCAAGAGCCTGGTGAGCTTCCCTCCCACGGACATTCCTCTCTCCGTGTCCCAACTGAGATTCCCAGCAAGCCACCGGCAGTGGGAGACCTCCCCTGCCTTGCCAAACTCAAGAGAATGGGTTTGTGTTGCTTTAACTGATTCATAGGAGGGTTTTAATCATGAAAATACTGCTTTCCAAACAGAGTATAGTTGGCCTTACAGATCTGCAGGTTCTGATCTGTAGATGGTGTTTGATTAAGAAACAAAGCAGCACCTGTAGCAACTATTGACACAGCACCTACTCATACCGGGTGTTATTAAGTAATCTAGAGCTGATTTACAGGTACAGGGGGTGCGCGCAGGCTGTTTGGAGACACTCCGCCACTTTATACCAGGCTTTGGTTCCCACAGAGGGTCCCTGCTCCTGCCTCTGTAAAGGGCCACTGATGTAGCCCAGGGATTATAGGAAACTCCTTATAGGAAGGACTCTGGAGAGGAAGAGAGGGCCAAGTTGCCTCTGCTGCTTTGCATTGCTATTGGTGTGTGTCTGGGAAAGGATAGTTCTTTAAAGATTCCATTTTCCACTGGTGAGACACCAGTTTTTGTAAAACATGTATTGCTTTTTTTTTTTTTTTTGAGACAGAGCCTCAAGCTGTCCCCCTGGGTAGAGTGCCATGGCATAGCTCACAGCAACCTCCAATTCCTGGGCTCAAGCGAGTCTCCTGCCTCCACCTCTCAAGTTGCTGGGACCACAGGCGCCCACCACAATGCCTGGCTTTTTTTTTTTTTTTCAGTTGCATCCATCATTGTTGTTTGGTGGGCCTGGGCTGGATTCGAACCCGCTACCTTAGGTGTATGTGGCTGGTGCCTTAACCACTTGAGCCACAGGCCCCGAGCCGTAAAACATGTATTTCAAAGAAACATTTGTATTGGGAAAATGGAGCAGAGAGTGTTGGCCACGAGAAGCTGTAAGCGCAAGGAGGCTGCCAGTGTTTCTGGGGCCAGTGGCCGCAGGGGTGGCGGGTTCCTCCTGCGCTACCTCCCTGCACAGGCACCTGTCACTCGGGTGCAAAGGCAGGATTCAGATGGCAGATCCAGGTCAGAATTGTGCAGAAGCCCCAGAGTCTCTAAGCCCTTTAGGAGGGAAAGATAGGGAGAATGATATCGTGTATAGGCTATGAAGGATGTAGTTTTTTACTTGTAATATCTGGCATTTATTGAGAAAGCACTTTTTAAAGTCTTTAATCTTTTTTTATTATTTTAATAACCTTTCTGTAACTGATCCCATTTCTTTAAGCTTCTTTATGGCCAAGTACAGATTTTCTTGTCTTTCCCGTGCTTTATACACGAGCCAGGGGAGAGCTTGAAACTGCATTCATGGCCACCTGAGTATGGCAGCCTGTCAGGACATCATAGGGTCCCAACCCTAATGCAAAGTAGGGCCTAATGGAATTCTAAAATACTGACAACTCTATGGCCATATAGATCAGGATGAAAAAGATAAATTAAACTATGGAAGAACTGCATCCTTTGACACAGTCATGACCCAAGACCCACCGAGGCCTGACAAGGATGCCTAGGGTAGGGTTACTGGCACCTCAAAGGAGGTGACATGGGCCAGTCTAGACGCCAGACCCAGTCCATGGTGAGAACTGCAGTGCTTTAAGGTAATGACGTGTCATGTGGAACACAGCAGCCAGAGCTCTACCCCTCTTGTCACTCGTTGCCTCTGAAAAGCAGAATTGTGGTTTAGAATGTGAATTTAGTCTTGTGAAGACCCCTGGTGAAGGCGGCCCCCCCTTTCCATGCCCAGTCAGCATGAGTCTGCAGCTCTGGTCCTTCTGCTGATGACTCATTTTCAGGGTGTGCGCCAGCTACACCCTGAGAGGGCACAGGCCGGGGGCTGACGCAGTTTGTCTCCTGCAGCTGCAGGGTACCATCCTGCAGTACGTGAAGACACTGATGGAGGTGATGCCCAAGATCTGCCGCCTGCCCCGGCATGAGTACGGCTCTCCTGGTAAGTGCAGGACCTTGGGCTGGGTATAGGGCCCCCTCAGCATTCATGGAGTGCGTGGTTGCATCCCTAGAGGAGGAAAAGCCCAGTCTTTAGAAGGCTTTTAAGACAATGAAGGAGTCTAGGCCAGAGATTACTGAAAAATGTTAGGTTCACCTTCTCCACATGAGGGCAGGGGAGGGGTGCCCAGACAAGAGCCTAATTGCTCATGTAGAACAAACAGATCTTACAGCCAGGAAGCAGGTGTGTAGGGTCACCTTTTGCAGGTGCGGAAACTGAGGGTCAGGTGTTGAGAGGCGCAGGACTCTGGACACTGCTAGGTCCTCCTGAGCTTGGGGCTGACCCTCAGAGACAGACCACAGGACAGTCCTATCTCTCTGTCTGTTTGCCACCCTTGCTCTCTGACTCAGGCCTGTGCTACTTAAAGGCTGGGGGCCCTAGGGCAGATGTGCCCTTCAAAAGTTGGGTTTGTGTGGCTCGTAGCAGGCTGGTTTAGGCTATGCAAATACGTAGCTTTGGGTGTGTGGTGGCTTGCACCTATAATCCCAGCACTCTGGGAGGCTGAGGTGGGTAGATAGCTTGAGCTCAGGAGTTGGAGACCAGCCTGAGCAAGAGTGAGACTCTGTCTCTACTAAAAATAGAAAAACTAGCCAGGCATTGTGGCGGGTGTCTGTAGTCCTAGCTATTTGGGAGGCTGAGGAAGGAGGATCACTTAAGCCCAAGATTTTAAGGTTGCTGTGAGCTATGGTGATGCCATGGCACTCTGCACACAGCACAAAGTAAGATTCTGACTCAAAAACAAAATAAAACAAAACAACAAATAGATAGCTTTAATGGTCGCAAGTTGTTTTGCTTGAGTACCTTTGTCAGGCAACAAAGCTGCCTTTTGTCTCTCAACCTGCTCCTATTGTCTTGAAAGCTGGACATTTGAACACTAGCTTTGTCTTGACCCCATACATGGGTGACCAACAAGAGACCATCCTCATGGGCAGTCTGTCAGGGTGGCCAAGCTCCCAGACACTGCCCGGTGCCTGCACTGCTACTGGTATTTGAGGGAACGGAAATGTGTCCCCTTTGGCTTCTATGAAGAGAAATAATCATCAATGTGCTTTGGAGAATCTCATCTTAATTTATTGTCAGAAGGTAGATGAGGAATGTTGGAATGATGCAACTAATGCTGTGTCCTGACTAGAGATGGGAATTTTTAGGCCAAATTCAGCATAGGTCTGAGCCCACATAGTGGTGACTGGGCACCCTACTGAGAATGGAAGACAATGAGGGTGGGGGAGCCAGGTGTGGGCTGTGGGGAGGAAGGCCGAGCAGGTGGGACCCTGAGGAACAGGTGGCTGGCTGGTCCTGTTGGGGTGAGGGGGTTCAGATCTTTCACTTTCTAGCTTTGTTCTTCTTGGTAGTTTCAGCTCTTCTGGGTCCTCTGTGTGACCACATTTCAGAGTGGAGTCAGCCTGTCAGTTTTTGATCAAGTCAGAGAATACTGGCTCTCTGGTGTTTATGCCTTGTGCCCTGGGACATCGTCCAGGACATGGATGAGACAGATAAGATACCTGTCTCACCTGATACTAGGGAAGTGTGCAGATCTCCCCAGGGAATGTGATGTTAGCTGCGGGGTTCATAGACACCTTTCATCAGATCAAGTTCTTTCCCTTCTGTGCCTGACTGAATTGTAGCTGATACCTTGTTTGCCTCCCTTGAGGATGATGATGTGGTCCCTCTCCCTTGTTTTTGTTACCCGGTGACATTCCATAGCCTCCTCTAAGACACAGGCTGACTGGGGAAGAGGCATGGCAGCCGAGGCCCCGGACTGCAAGGTGTGTGTGGCAGGCACGCTCAGGTGGCAAACAAAGGTGACATTGGGGGAAGGGCATTGTGGCCATAACCAGGCATGGTAGCAGAATCAAAGAGCAGGTGCTCCCAGTGGTAGCCTCTGGATGCTGAGGCTCCGTTCCTTGAACCTCCACCAACCCCGCCCCTGGCCGTGTCACACAGGCATCCTGGAGTTCTTCCACCACCAGCTGAAGGACATCGTGGAGTATGCGGAACTGAAGACTGTGTGCTTCCAGAACCTGCGGGAGGTGGGCAACGCGGTGCTCTTCTGCCTGCTTATCGAGCAGAGCCTGGTAAGTGCTCACCATCTGCCCTGGCCGCTCAAGGGAAGGTTTTCTGTGCTGAGTTCTCAGTGGGGGAGGGGTATTGTTGTAGAGCTGAGTTCTGTTCTATGGAGATCTTAATTTGAGTTTGTTCCTTACAATTGAAAAAGAAAAGTGTAATAGAATTCGTTGTTTCAAGAATATTTTCCTATGTGAATGAACTTGAAAATGTTCTGTGACCTAATAATTTGTGACATCTAAGCTAACATTTGCACTACGCACACTCTGCATTACTTGAGGCTGTTGAGCAATGGAAGTGTGGTTCCTTTGACTGAGGAACTGATGGTTAAGTTTTACTGAATTTCTTAACCGATTTAAATTTAAACACCTACACGTGCCCTGTGGCCGCTGTGACACCTGGCTGGAAGCCTGCTGCACTCAGGAAGCAACCCAGTTGGCCTCCAATTTTTTTTTTTTCTACCCACTTTGCTGCCCTGGGTAGAATGCCGTGCTGTGGCGTCATAGCTCACAACCTCAAACTCTTGGGCTTAAGCAGTTCTCTTGCCTCAGCCTCTCAAGTAGCTGGGACTACAGGCGCCTGCCACAACATCCTGCTGTCTTTAGAGATGGGGGTCTTGCTCTTGCTCAGGCTGGTCTTGAACCTGAGAACTGAGCCAATCCATCCACCTTGGCCTTCCAGAGTGCTAGGATTACAGGCTTGAACCACCACACCTGCCCCAGACATGGGATTCTTGACTAATTGCCTCCCAGTGGTGTTACTGGGCTGCTCCGCTATCTTTTGCACATCATGACAGGGGGTGGGTTCCTAACCTGTGGGGTCTATAATGTTAATATTTACTCTCCTTGATAATGTCAAAACCTTAGAAACCTTTAATCTATGTATTTACCTTTTATCTATTAAACCTACCAATTTATTTGCTGCAAATCTGCAATGTTACTGCAGTCTAGTTCCTTGTAGTAAGCATGGTTGTGGTATTGTGTAATATTGTACATTTAAAAATTTCACGTGTAGATATTTAAGTCCATGAGCCATTTCTTATTACTTTTCTTCATCAGCACTCTCTCAGATGTACTCACAGACTTACTCCCTTCCTGTATCTCTGAACTTCCACTTAGATCACTTTCTTTTCTGCTAACTGAACACCGTTTTAAATTGGCTTTAGTGAGGTTACACTGTCAGTTGGTCTACTTTTATTCCTGAAGGATATTGTTACTGAGTAGAGGATTCTACTGCCAACTACATTCTCAGCACTTTGAAGCTTGTTGCTGATAACTAAGCTGTCAGTCGGACACTGTTTTACTCTGACTGCTTTGAGATACTCTGTCAGTTTTACTATGATGTGTTTAGGCCCAGTTTCCTTTTCAGGGATTCTTCACTGGTTTTGTGGGGCTTCTTCAATCTGTGGTTTGAATACCTGGTCAGTTTTAGAAAATTCTCAGCCATTTTCCCATCAAAAATCTCTTCTCCATTCTGTGTGTCCCTTCTTACTCTAAAACTCCAATGGTGTACTAGATCCTTTATGTTCCACAACCTTCCTTTTGTCTCTGCTTGCTTCATTCTAGATAATTTCTTCCAGACCACCTCCAGTTCACTATGTCTTCAGCCATACTAAACCTACAGTGAAGGCAATTCCATTTTCACTCTTTTTTTTTTTTTGGAGACAATCTTAAACTGTCCCCCTCGGTAGAGTGCCATGGCATCACAGCTCACAGCAACTTCAAACTCTTGGGGTCAAGCGATTCTCTTGCCTCAGCCTCCTGAGTAGCTGGAACAATAGGCGCCTGCCACAACACCCGGCTATTTTTTAGAGATAGGGTCTTGCTCTGGCTTAGGCTGGTCTCAAACCTGTGAGCTCAGGCACTCCACTCATCTTGGCCTCCCAAGTGCTGGGATTACAGGCGTGATCCACCACACCCTGCCTCATTATTACATTTTTTTTTTTTTTTTTTTTGAGACAGAGCCTCAAGCTGTCCCACTGGGTAGAGTGCTATGGCATAGCTCACAGCAACCTCCAACTCCTGGGCTCAAGAAGTCTCCTGCCTCCGCCTCTCAAGTAGCTGGGACCACAGGCACCTACCAGAACGCCTGGCTATTTTTTTTTGGTTGTAGCCATCATTGTTGTTTGGCGGGCCCGGGCTGGATTCGAACTCGCCACCTTAGGTGTATGTGGCTGGCGCCTTAGCCACTTGAGCCACAAGCGCCAAGCCATTATTACATTTTTTAATTCCCTAATATCTATTTATTTCTTCCATAAATCTGTAATATTAAGCACATAACAATTCCAGTATCTGGACATTCCATGAAACAATTTTCTTCCAGTTTTTCCTACATTTTCTCAATCTCGTATGCATTTTATTTTATTTTTTGAGACAGGGTCTCACTCTACTGCCTGGGATAGAGTATGGTGGTGAGATCATAGCTTATTGTGACCTCAAACTCCTGGGTTCCAGGGATCCTCCTGTCTCAGCCTTCTGAGTAGCTGGGACTACAGGTGAATGCCACCATGCTCAGCTAATTTTTCTATTTTCTGCAGAGATAGGGTCTTACCATGTTGTTGGGACTGGTTTCAAACTCCTAACCTCAAGTGATCCCCCTTTTTAAGATATCTTTTCTTTAATTACTTATTGAAAGTGGCTGAGTATAACAGTTCCTAGTTGTAATCTGAGCACTTTGGGAGGCCAAGGCAGGAGGATCACTTGGGGGGAGGGGTGCCAGTATGCTGCTCACCTGTGCCTGTGTTTGAGTTAATTAAAAGTAACTAAAATTTAGTTCCTGGAGCACTCTAGCCACATTCTAAGTACTTAATAGATACACATGACTGATGGCTGCTGTAAGGCACAGCTAAGGTCCAGGACACTTTCATCACCCAGCGTCCTGCTGACAGGCTGCTGAGAATCTGTTTTACACAAAAAGGGAAAGGTATACCTCATTTTCAGCACTAGACTCTGCCTTCACTGTGATAAACAATTCCTCACTCACCATTCTCTTCTCTGCTCTAGTCTTTAGAAGAAGTGTGTGACCTGCTGCATGCAGCTCCTTTCCAGAACATCTTGCCTCGAGTCCATGTGAAAGGTGAGTCTGTGTGTCCGTCCACCTAGCAGTCCGGGCTGCCCTGCACAGAGCTGGTCATGATCCTGAAGACTGTACAGAACCTAGTAAAGTGAATACTGAGGAGCTGAGGTTTATACGGCTAAGGCGACATGATACTCCAAAATAGTGTGAGAACAGAGCCGGGTGTATGAAATCAGAGTGGCCAAGAGTTGGTAAGTTCTGTAGCAGATGACAGACACTGCTGTTCATGATACTAGTCTGCTTTCACTTACTTTGAAATTTTTTTTTTTAGGCTATAAAAGTATACATTTATTTTATATTAGAGAAAGGGAGGAAAGTGGTGGCAAGAGATGAGAACAAGAGGGAGAGAAGGGAGCAGAGAGCAGGGGGTGAGAGGAGGGAGGATCGACATTTGGAATTTGTGATGCGTTTTAAAGAAATGAATATTGAGCAAAAAATCACTTCTGTCAGTTTGAATTAAAATATCAAATAAACCAGCCAGTTCTATAAAATTTTCAGCCATCTGGCTCTCTGAGAAGCACCATGACAGTTGGCAAGAACAAGTGCCTTATGAAAGGCGCAAAAAGGGAGCTAAGAAGAAAGTAGGTGATCCATTCTCTGAAAGATTGATATGATGTGAAGGCACCTGCTGTATTCGGTATGAGAAACACTAGAAATCTAAAGGCCACAAAGATCCTGTGTTTGAAGTTAATCTGCTGATTTGCACGATAATGAAGTTGCATTTGGAAAATTCAAGCTGATCACTGTAAATGTTCAGGACAAAATTTGCCTGGTTAATTTCCGTGGCATGGATCTTACCACCCATCACCAAATGTGTTTCAAGGTTGAAAAATGGCAGACGATGATTGAGGCTCAAGTTAATGTCAAGACTTTCAATGGTTATTTGCTTTGTTCTGTGTTGCTTTTACTAAAAAAATTCAACAGATACAGAAGACGTCTTATGTCCAGCACCAACAGGTGCACCAAATGCAGAAGATGATAGAAATCATGACCAGAGGACTTGAACAAAGTAGTAAGTTGATTCCAGAGAGCCCTGGAAAAGATGCAGGAATCAACTTGCCACTTTGTTTATCCTTTCTGTGATGTCCTCATTAGAAAAGTAAAAATGCTGAAGAGGCCCAACTTTGAATGGGAAACTCAATGGAGAGCCATGGTGAAGTTCATAGTTCTGGAAAAGGTACTGGTGGTGAGACAGGTGCTAAAGTTGAACGAGCTGGTGGATATGAACCACGAGTGCAAGATCTGCTCACAATTCAGACTTTTTTTTTTTTTGAGACAGAGTCTCAAGCTTGGGTAGAGTGCTGTGGTACCACGGTTCACAGCAACCTCGATTCTCTTGCCTCAGCCTCCCAAGTAGCTATGACTACAGGCGCCTGCCACAACGCCCAGCTAGTTTTTGGTTGTAGCTGTCATTGTTGCTTGGTAGGCCCAGGCTAGATTTGAACCTGCCAGCTCTGGGTGCCCTGGCTGCTCAGCTACAGGTGCCAAGCCTAAAATTCAGACTTTTAATAACAACAAAGAGGCCTATTTGTGAAAAAAGAAAAACAAGAATTTTCAAAGAGAATCTATATAATGTTAACTTAAAAATCTTTTTTTTTTAAACAGATTTAAACTTTTGCAATACTCTTTCATACAGAGGAGCAGAATATAATAAAAATTTTTTTCTACTTCAGAGGGGGAGAGACTTGATGCCAAAATGAAAAGACTTGAATCAAAGTACGCCCCGCTGCATCTCGTGCCACTGATTGAAAGACTGGGGACTCCTCAGGTAAAGGTGATGTGACAGCTATGGCTGTGGCCAGCTGGGGTCCACATCAGGGCATGTGACTGGGTTGGGACGCAAAGGGGAAGGCGTTGAGAGGGCCAGTGGGCTGCTCAGCCACTTGGGCAGCTCTCAGTTCCTCGAGATGTTTGTTAACAGGCCCACTGTGGGCGTGTTTATTAGCACATCACCTGACGTGTACAACACACACAGTAAATGTCACTCTCTGTTCTCACTGTCCATCCCTTCATGATGGAACCTTTTTCATAGTTTTCTAAGAACAGATATAGGGGCAGATGGCAAGTGTCAGGGCAGACCTCTACAGTTATCTACCAACATACGGTGAGTCAGGGTTCTCAACCTCACACCTTTGCTATTGGGGCCAGATGATTCTTGGTGCTTGGGTGACCTGCACATCGCAGGGTATTCAGCAGCACTCCCAGCCTCTAACCACCTGATGCCAGTAGACCCACCAGAATATTTGATACCAGAAATAACTCTGAACATTGCCAAATGTCCCCTGGAGGAGGAAGCAAGATCAGTCCAGTTAAGCATACATGTAGCTGTGCTCAACTTCCTTAGGCTATGAAGTGCATTTAGTCTTCTAAGACACATAGGTAATTGTTGACAGCTGTCTAGTTGATACTTGCTTCCAAAACCCTCTTCTGCAGCAAACATGGTTTTCCATTAAGATATAATGGGACTGGGGCAGTGTGAGGTCAGAGCACTCCTGCTTTTTGCTGTAGCCCATGAATTCCACACTTTTCCTTTCTGTAGCAAATTGCCATCGCCAGAGAGGGGGACTTGCTGACAAAGGAGCGTCTCTGCTGTGGCCTGTCCATGTTCGAAGTCATCCTGACGAGGATCCGCACTTTCCTGGACGACCCCATCTGGCGTGGGCCTCTGCCCAGCAACGGGGTCATGCATGTGGACGAGTGTGTTGAGTTCCACAGGCTGTGGAGTGCCATGCAGTTTGTGTACTGCATCCCAGTGGGGACACACGAGTTCACTGTGGAGTAAGTGCCCAGTTAGACACCACCACCCCACCGGTGCAGGGCCGAGTTCAGTGCAAGGAAGGGGCTACTGGGGGTGAGGTGGGGCACAGAGGTGTGTGTGGCTAACACAGGGACGGCACTTGTGGACATCTGGAAACCTGGACAGGAAACTCACTCACTTGCTTTAAGCCTCCTTAGTAGGGCTTCTTACTTGAGGCCAAAGAGTGGGCTCAGGATTCCAGTATTCAGGAGTCTGAATCCACTGTACTCTATGCAAGTTGGGCATGCATTTTTCTTGAGGTAAAGTTCATAAAGTCATTTTTTAAACTTAATATGAGGGTTCAGAGATTTAGGTTACATTGTTTTTAATTTTAAGGTAAAGTTCAAGTTGTAGTTGAGCCCTTCACTCAGGGTGGGTGCTGAACACCCTGACATTGTACACATTAGGAGAGATCCCACCAATCGCCCTCCCTCCTCTGCTTTCCCTTACCCCCCCTCCTTACTAAACTGTATTTGTGTTTTATCTTTCATGTAAGTGTGTACATGTTTATTGTTTATATATTGGTTTCATATTAGTATTGAGTACATTGCATACCTAAAGTCATTCTGAGACGGGGGTCATGATTGATTATTAAAAACGTCAGGAAAGGGCTTGGCGCCTATAGCTCAAGTGGCTAAGGCCCCAGCCACATACATCAGAGCTGGCAGGTTCAAATCCAGCCTGGGCCTGCCAAACAACGACAACTACGATCAAAAAAAAAAAAATAGCCAGGTGTTGGGTGCCTGTAGTCTTAGCTACTTGGGAGGCTGAGGCAAGAGAATCACTTAAGCCCAGGAGTTGGAGGTTGCTGTGAGCTGTGATGCCACAGTATTCCACCCAGGGCAACAGCTGAGGTTCTATCTCAAAAAAAAACAAGTCAGGAAAGGCTGGGCATGGTGGCTCACACCTGTAATCACAGCATTTGAGCAGGCTGAGGTGGGAGGATCCCTTGACCTTAGGAAGGCCAGCCTAAGCAAGATGAGACAGGCATTGCCGTGGGTGCCTGTAGTTCCAGCTACTAGGGACACTGAAGCAGGAGAATTGCTTGAGACCAGAAGCATGAGGTTGCTGTGAGCTGTGATGACACCATGGCACTGTAGCCTGGGCAACAGAGTGAGACTGTCTCCCAAAAGAAAAAAAAAAGTCAGGAAACAGTATATCAGAGGAACTGGGAAAAGTTACTTACCAAAAATGGGCTGGTCATCCCTTGCTTAGCACTCTCCTGGTGGAAGTTAACCCTGTGGGCAAAGACAGTAATGCAGAAGACTTGGCCTTTGACTTCTGGAGACTTTGCAGTTTTTCATTCATTGCCAATTCTGTTTGTTTCTAGGCAGTGCTTTGGTGACGGGCTGCACTGGGCTGGCTGTATGATCATTGTACTCCTGGGGCAGCAGCGGCGTTTTGCTGTACTGGATTTCTGCTACCATCTACTTAAAGTTCAGAAACATGATGGCAAAGATGAGATTATCAAAAATGTGGTATGTGGATGAAAGTCTTCCACTATATGCAGATATTTTGCAAAAGTATACTTTCTATTTATTGAAAGTTCTTGTTTCTAGGAATTTTTTTACCCTGGTACATAAAGTACCACCAATTCAGGCTTTCTTTTAATTTCCAAAAGGAATTCAACTTGTCCAATAAAGCAGTCTGGATGATAAAATAGTAACTGTTCCATTTTGTGTATTTACCTCCACTTCAGATCTCTCCTCATATAGATACACATTTTCAGAATACTGGCATAGTGTTGCAGTACTGTGGTACCACGAGTTAGCGAGTTAGCATGCTTTGAGTGCTTTGTCTTGGCCAGATTTTATGGATTCCTTGTAGCTGAATTCTGGAAAATACTCAGCCATTATCTTTTCAAATATTTTAAACTTTTTTTCATTAGACATGTGTTAGATCTCCTCCTATTCCCGTCTCTCACCTATGTTAGTTTTCTCCCATAACAGGTTACCACAGACTTAGCTGTTTTAGCCCAGTTATCATCATCATCTCAGTTCTCTGTGGCAGGAATCTGGGTGCGGCACAGCCCTCTGGGCCCTCTGCTTAGTCCCACAAGGCCAGAATCTGTCAGTGGTACTGTGTGTGTTCCCTCTGTAGGCTCTGGGGATGAGTTTGCTTTCAGGCTCATTCAGGTAGTTGGCTGAATTCAGTTCCTTGAAGCTGTAGGCCTGAGATCCTCATTCCCTCTCATGTTTTCCATGTCTGCCTCCAGCAACCACAGTTCAAGCACTCTGCACTTCCAGTCTTTCACATCCTTCTGCCATGTCCCTCCTTCCTCCAACTGGAGAGGGTTCTGTGCTCCTATGATTAGTATGGATCATCCCTGGAGATCCAGGGTACTCCTCCTTCCTTAAAGTCCATAGCCATAGCCACACCTGTAGCTTCTCTCTGGCATGTGAGGTAGCACACATGGGCTCTGAGGAGGGGGCTGGATGTGAGCCACTGAGGCTGGTCTACTTTGCATACCCGTGTCCTTGGCTCTGTCTGTATCCTGAGCACTTTCTGTAGGTAGCTTGACATCAGTGTGTCTAACCCAAGTTTTTATTTTCAAAAAAAAGTATTACTTTTATTTTTTAAAAATTATTATTTTTAACTATCATTTTTAACAGTTCAGTTTGGTGGTAACTGGTAATTGTATTGTCTTAACTGAATTTTTTTCCATCTCATTTCTTTACACATTTCATGTATTTTATGTTCTACATCTTTTAATTCTAGTATCTAAAGGTCTTAGGAGTGTCTAAACCTCTGAAACATTTCCTTGTGTACTGAGCTCTGAATGTGCATTGTATTCTTTTTTGAGACAGTCTCAAGCTATCACCCTGGGTAGACTGCCATGGTGTCACAGCTCAGAGGAACCTCAAACTCTTGGGCTTAAGTGATTCTCTTGCCTCAGCCTCCCAAATAGTTGGGACTGTAGGTGCTGGCCCAGGCTGGATTAGAACCTGCCAGCCTCGGTGTATGTGGCTGACACTCTACCCACTGAGTTACAGGTGCCGCCCATGAATCGTATTCTTTCCTCCCAAGTTCTGTCTGCGTTTGCTTCTCCTCCTCCCCAGGGACTGACGCCCACCTGGGGTCACACTGGCCCTATATGAGGGTCCTATCTAGAGTCTCCAAGTAGAGCCCAGCAGGCTGCTGCCATCTGCTCCTGGGAAAGCCCTGCTGTGCACACTCCTGCATGAGCTGAACCAGCAGTGTTACATGTCTTTACTCATGTTTGTTTTCTGTCCAGGGCTGTTACAGAGGGTCTGTCAAAGCATCCTATCCACAATATTGCCAGACTTGAGTCTAAGACCTGTATTACATTAGTTTACTGGTGTTTCTCTGCCAACTATGTTGTCATCATCTTTTCTCAGCTTTTAGCAGGCAGTGGGTTTTCAGTTGCTGACTGTTGAATGAGCAGGCCTGTAAGTTGTACGTGTGAGAGGATCTACACTCAGCAGCATGAAATCAACACAAGAAAAGTGTTTAAGTTCAAAATATATTCATTGTTCTAAGAGTTGCACTAAAGAGACACAATGTGTGTCATTATCATCAGCTGTAGTTTTCTGAGAAAATATGAACATCTTGACACATTAAAACATGGAGAATAAGGCGGTGCCTGTGGCTCAATGGGTAGGGCGCTGGCCCCATATACCAAGGGTGGTGGGTTCAAACCCAGCCCCGGCCAAACTGCAAACTTGGGAGGCTGAGGCAAGAGAATCACCTAAGCCCAGGAGTTAGAGGTTGCCGTGAGCTATGTGATGCCACAGCACTCTACCAAGGGCAATCAAATGTCTCTACAAAAAAAAAAAACCCCACAGAGAATAGATGTACAGGTGTTACTAGTAAAATGTGATTTCATTGTTGTAGCCTTTGAAGAAGATGGTGGAGAGAATCCGCAAGTTCCAGATCCTCAATGACGAGATCATCGCCATCCTGGACAAGTACCTGAAGTCGGGCGACGGGGAGAGCACACCCGTGGAGCACGTGCGCTGCTTCCAGCCTCCCATCCACCAGTCTCTGGCCAGCAGCTGAGGACACCTGCCCTGGCCCAGAGCAGTCAGGAACTCTAACACCATGGTTTTTGTTCTGTGAACTATGTAGTGAGATTTTTAGGGCTATTTTCAGTATTTCTGTACCTGTTAAAGAAGGTGCATCTCGATTTAAAAGCTGAATTTTATAAAACTGACTTATTTTTCTAGATTAAACCTGTACATGCGACTGGTAACTAAGAAGTCTGAGGGTACTGGCTGCTGTTGCCATTGTCCTTACAAAATTATTCTCAACTTTTCTATATGGAATGTTCTGGAAGCTGTGACCTAACATGCTACTGAGGGCATTCATTCATCCCTTCTTATAAAAATGCCAGCCAATGTATTAAAATCCTTTCCCAGTTACCATTAATGATTAACTCTAGCTTTTGTTTAGGGATTTTTTGATGGTCTTTTATGAATAATCTTTTATAAATCATCATTCCTATCCCTTTTTTGTGTGTTTCAGAAAATAGTGAATTTAACAGTTTCTATTAAATCCAATTGTGACAAACTCAAATTTGTGAGGTATCATTTAAATGTCATAGAAATAAAACTAATGAAACCTATTTTGTGTTCATTCCTTTACTACGACCCTGTGCGGCTTGGCTTGGGCAAGGTACTTGCATTATCTGAGCACATAGGCTGGGCCCAGCTCCAGAGTCCAGAGTGCCTCCAGGATGACTGAGGACAGGATCGTGACACCACTCAGCACCCACTTTTCTTATCAACACATGGTTAGCTTGCTACTTAGGTTTCCACAGGCAACTGAGATGTAAAACAGGGCTGGCCACTCTGCTCTGGATGCACAGAACACCTGTGTTGCATGTGCCCTGGAGAGACTGGCAGGTAAAGAGGACAGTGGGTACCACACAAAAGGGACAGAGGGGAATTTTAGGTGCATCCCTAATTGCCCTGAGCTGGCCTTCCTGACTAGTGTGTGAATTGTCTCATGTGATTGGAGTCAGGGGTTTACATGATCAAAATGAAAGTCCACTCCTGGAGTCATAGATATGGGTAAGAACTGAGAAACTACAGCCAAATTTTCAAGTATTAAGGCAACGAGTTTCTGAAAATCCTAACTGAATTGGAAAAAGTGTGTGCCTATCTGTTTTAAGTAAATAACACAGATTAAATACAAGACTAATATTAACTGAACTTACTTCACATCTTTACCTGATAGTTGTCTTACATTACTGAGTGTTGCAATCTTCAGCAGTGTTAAGTTTCTGTGCTGCCACACTGCTTCCATTTGCCTTTGGAAATGCAACACCAAAGTCCAGGAGCATGGGCCCTGGCACAGAAAGAACAAACAGGAGCTACTCTGCCGTGCTGCCAGCCCAGAGTGGAATGAAGCAGAGCAGAACTTGACAAATGTTTATTTATTTATTTTTTTTTGAGACGGAGCCTCAAGCTATCCCCCTGGGTAGAGTGCCATGGCATCACAGCTCATAGCAACCTCCAACTCCTGGGCTCAAGCGAGTCTCCTGCCTCAGCCTCCCAAGTAGCTGGGACCACAGGCGCCCACCACAACGCCCGGCCATTTTTTAGTTCCAGCCATCATTGTCGTTTGACGGGCCCGGGCTGGGGATTCGAACCCGCCACCTTAGGTGTATGTGGCTGGCGCCTTAGCTGCTTGAGCCACAGGCGCCGAGCCGACAAATGTTTATTTTTTGAAACAGAGTCTCGCTATGTCATCCTTGGTAGAGTGTCGTGGCATCACAGTTCATAGCAACATCCAACTGCTGAACTTAAGCGATTGTCTTGCCTCAGCCTCCCAAGTAGCTGGGACTTTATCCCGGCTTTTTTCTCGCAGTTGTCACTGTTTTATACAGTCCTGGTGTGTATGGCCAGTGCCCTACCCACTGAGCTGCAGGCACCGCCTACAAACTCTTGTTTATAAATTACCTAAAGATGTTGCTTTTTCAGCTTGGCACCCATAGCACAGTGGTTACAGCGCCAGCCACATACACCAAGGCTGGCAGGTTTGAACCCGACCCAGGCCTGCTAAATAATGAAAACTGCAACAAAAAAACAGCCGGGTGTTGTGGCAGGCACTTGAAGTTCCAGCTACTTGGGAGCCTGAGGCAAGAGAATTATATAAGCCCAAGAGTTGGAGGTTGCTATGAGCTGTAACACCACAGCACTCTACAGCACTTACTGAGACAGTAAGACTGTCTCAAAAAAAAAAAAACAAAAACCCAAAGATGTTGCTTTTGATAATGTGAAATTAGCTACAGATTAAGGGGTGATATCTATGCTCATCCTATGAAGTACATCAAATTACTGTAATTAAGCTGGGTGTGGTGGCTCATGCCTGTGATCCCAGCACTCTAGGAGGCTGAGACAGACGGATTGCTTGAGCTCAAGAGTTTGTGACCAGCTTGAACAAGAACAAGACCCTGTCTCTTAAAAAAAAAAAAAATAGCCAAGTGTTATGGCGGACCCCAACTACTAGGAGGCTAAGGCAAGAAGACTGCTTAAACCCAAGAGTTTGAGGTTGCTATGAGCTGCAACAACACATCACTCTACCAAGGGCAACAAAGTGAAACTGTCTCAAAAGAAAAGCAAAGAAAAATTACTGTAATGTTTAGTTTTTAATTTATAAAGGCTTAATTTTTTATAAGGCTTAATTATATGCCAAATTTCATACTTATGTACAAGACAATTTCAAGTGCTATAAAACAAATGAAAAATTTATTAAACTATGTATCTTAATGAGGGCCCTACCACCCCCCAAGGGGGTGAAAATTGATTCTTTGTACACAAAGCGCAGATACAGTACATAAGTAGATATACATTATATCTGTGGTATTAAAAGTAAATGGGGGTTGGCTGGGCACTGGCTCACACTTGTAACCTAGCACTTTGGATCACTTAAGGCTAAGAGTTCAAGACCAGCCAGGGTAACATAGCAAAACCTGTCTCTACCAATAAAAAAAAAAAAAAAATTCATGTGTTAGAGGGCAGGACAAAACATCTAAAACTGCTCCTGGGTCAGAAGAAAACAAAGTTGGGAAAATGACATTTATGTGCAGCCAGGGGAGAGCTCTGTGGGATGTCAGCACCACAGCAGGGAGCCCTGACATAGCCAAGGGGTGCGGCTCAGCCCTCCCTGTGTAACCAGGCAGGACCAGCAGATAAGAGCCCAAGCTCTTCCACCACCTAGGTGGAAATACTATCAATACTTTTTTTTTTTTTTGCAGTTTTTGGCCTGGGCTGAGTTTCAACCTGCCACCTTTAGTATGTGGGGCCACTGCCCTACTCCTTGAGCCACAGGTGCCGCCCCTCTATCAGTACTTTTTAAAAAGAGCTAATCAATGAATGGCTAGAGTTGGAGAGGTTTAAAGCTGGATGGAGTTCATCATAACTCTTTTATTCTACCTCTTTTGCTTATGTTGTCTGAAATTTTCCATAAACATTTTTTCTAATGGTCCAAACAAACTCTTAAGCAAAGTAAAATAGTACAAAGAGCCCATTCTACAAACATGTTAAGTTTGTTCTAAGCATTCAGACTTGGGAAAGAATATTGCTTCAACTTGTCTTTTTATTGTAACATGAGCTAAATTTAGTAACTTGTCTTCTGATTTTACTTCCCCAAGTTAAGTCTAAATGACAATATACCTCCTTATGAAAATATAGTGAAAAATCCAAGAGCTAATGTCAAATATCGATCAGAGTTCCCAGCACCATGTGGTTATGATGATGGACCTGAATGCACACAGGAAGCCATACTTAGGCTGACAAGTCACAGCCTGAGAAATACTTCCTTGGAGCGACTTCCTACCTTTTTTTGTTTTGTAAGAGTTTCCTTCATCCAGTAACTTAGTTTTCCCTTAAATTAACTTTTCAAAATTAAAATAATTCATCAAACAGGAGTCAGTTTTATAAAGTAAATCACAGGATAATGTATTGGGATGATTCTGTTCTTTCCTAAAAAAAACAAAAACTACATGGTCAGGGATTAGTGCAGCAGAGAGGACAAACGTACATTTCAGACTTTCATCACCAATGAAAAAATAAAGCATTTTTTATAGACATTGAGACTGCCATAGTGCATTTACATCTTGGAGAAAGAATCAAAATGCACGACACCTCTAAACAATACAATGTCAGTAGACACTGGTCATGTACTGAGGCCATTTCAGTGGGCCACCATCATTTAAAATAGAAGAAAAGTAATTTCTTGGTCCAATTAGTTAAACCCTAAAAGATTGTCTTTAAAGAACATTATTTAAGGACAATGTGTTTTCAGACACATTCTGATATTTAAATTCACTTTATAACAGAATGATACATTAACCTTTTAATTACATCTTTCTTAAAAAGATGCCAGATTTCCATTTCTTCGGGAGATGTTTTCACCATTGTGTTCGATTCCACAGGTTAAGCTTTCTTCATCATTAAGAACTTCATACATATTAGACAGACTGCCGTTCACAGCTTTTTCGTCTTTTCGAAAAGACACAGGTAGACTTGCTAGACTGAAGCTGACGTCTTTAAAGGCATGCAGCAAGAATATCCCCACAATGATCGTAAAGAAGCCACTCAGAGTGCCAATGACATCGTCGGCAGGCATATCTTGCCACTCCTTAAAAAGGATAGCTGAACAAGTTAAAACTGATGTTGTGAAGAATACATAATATATAGGCGTCACAATGGACGTGTTGAATATGTCCAGCGCCTTGTTCAGGTAATTGATTTGGGTGCTCACACAGACGACAAGGCTGAGCAGCAGAACCCAGGCCAGGGGACGGCGCAGCACAGGCTTCCCAGCAAATACCTCCTTGATAGTGATGCCCAGGCCCTTCACACAGGACACAGAAAATGCTCCGATTACAGAGCAAATTGTTATGTACACAAGGATGTTTGTCTGTCCATGCTGAGGACCCACCACAAAAATTAGTATCAAGGCCACAATGACCACAAGTGTCGCAAAGACAACAAAACCTGGGGGAGGCAAAGATATATTTAGTCAACTATCCAGTCAGATGTTCTTAAACACAGCAAATCCAAACCAAAACAAAATATAGTAAACCTATTGGAAGGAGAAAAGGCATGCGCTGAAGATAAAAATCTGCTTTATTGGATTGGCCTGTAGCTGAAGTAGCTAAGGCATCAGCACATATACTAGAGCTGGTGGATTCAAATCCAGCTCAGGCCTGCCTAACTGCAATGACAAGTACAACCAAAAAATGGCTGGGCAGTGTGGCGGGCGGCTGTAGTCCCAGCTACTTGGGAGGCTAAGGCAAGAGAATTGCCTAAGTCCAGGAGTTGGAGGTTGCTGTGAGCTGTGATGCCACAGCACTCTACCCAGGGTGACAGCTTGAGGGTGTCTCAAAAAAAAAACCTGCTTTATTTTGCTGCCCCAGCAAAAGTATCTCCATGAGAATTTAGATATGCAGACTAGAAGATTAAAATACACTTAGAATTTACAAATTGATATTCCACTGACATTTTAAAAGTAGCATCTGATGCCTACTTAGTGCTCTAACTCACAAGGCAAGGGGAGCAGGTTGAGACCAGAACAGGGACACAAAATGGAGGAAAAATCATGAGGTGGGTGTACGTGTTCAACAACTTATATATCCTGAAACAGAAGTGTTATTAATCAAGTGTGAGGCTGGGCATGGCTCATGTCTGTAATCCCAGCACTCTGGAACAAAGCAAGACCCGACCTCTACTAAAATCAGCTGGTCCTAGCTACCTGGGGGCTCAGGCAAGAGGATCACTTGAACCCAAGAATTTGAAGTTGCAGTGAGCTAGGTGCTCTAGCCTGGATGACAGAGTAAGATTCTGTTTCAAAAAAATAAATAAATAATTCAGTTTCACATAAAAGAGGTAAAATTTTTTTAATATTTAGGGACAAGTACTGGAGAAATAGCAGTCAATTAGAAAATCTGAAAAATCCCCTCAGCATTCTGTCTGAATATGGAGTTCAGCGTAACAAGTGGGCCCTGTGGGCAACGCACTTCTCATCTCAGCAATCTGCACTCAACTACCCTCAAACACAGATACCACCCCTTGCGTCTTTAAGATGAACAAACTCAGGTATGTAGAAGTAAAATCAGTGTACTCTATTCACGCCTCAAATTCCACTAATAAATAGTAACAGGCTTTTTTTTTTTTTTGAGATAGAATCTCAAGCTGTCACCCTGGGCGTCACTGATCACGGTAACTCCAATTCTTCGGTGCTAGCAATCCTTTTGCCTCAGTTTTTCCATTTTTAGTGGAGACAGGGTCTTGCTTTTTCCTCAGACGGGTCTCAAAACTCATGAGTTCAAACAATCCACCTGCCGCGGCCTCCCAGAGTGCTACAGGTGAACCAGTGGACCTGGCCAATAACTGGATTTTTTTTTTTTT
>NW_003852565.1:216477-220627 GCF_000181295.1 Otolemur garnettii
CCCGCCATAACACCCAGCTATTTTTTATTGCTGTTGTTGTTGCAGTAGTTTGGCTGGGGCCATGTTCAAACCTGCCACCCTCAGTATATGGGGCTGGCGCCCTACTCACTGAGCCACAGGTGCTGCCCCAGTAACTGGATTTTTAAAGAAGCAAATACACAGAAACAGTAAGAGCAAAGATGACAGGAACAAGAGCTTGTCAGCCAGAAAGCAGAGAGTAACTAGTGACTGACACAGCAGATCCAAGGACGAATCCTGTACCAGCAGTGATCAAAGATTGACAGTGACTCAGCATACAGCAAAAGATGTTCAAAAGGTGTAAAGTCCACTCAGGAAGCAATGAGACTCCCGTCCAGCTCCAGAGATTATACCTCCCCTGCCTCAGCAGACAGTGTCTCCACGGGGGCATTCCAAGCCAGGGTGAGACATACATGTGGGCATCAGCTACTCCTGATGCAGCTCGCTGGATGCCCACAGCCCCGCAGGAAACTAAGCTTTTTGGGTAGGAATATGACCTGCCAAATTGCTACATAAGAAAAGGCAAAGTATGCAGCACCATAGCCCAGTGGGTAGAGCTGGGCTCTACCACATACATCAATGCTGGAGGGTTCGAACCCGGCCCCAGCCACCTCAACAACAATGACAACTGCAACAAAAAGTAGTCAGACTCTGTGGCAGGCACCTGTAGTCCCAGCTACTTAGGAGACTGAGGCAAGAGAGTCGCTTGAGCCCAAGAGTTGGAGGTTGCTGTGAGCTGTGATGCTACAGCACTCTACCCAGGGCAACAGCTTGAGACTGTCTCAAAAAAAGAGAGAAGGCAAAGACCACCAGGATAAGAGACCAAAACAAATGGGAACATGCACAGCCTTTGCTTCTCCTGTGTAGCCAAAGAAAGTTTTCAAGTGAACAGCCCCAAGTACATAAAGTGCCTCCTAAGGACAAGAAAGATGACCATGAAGATCTCAGAGATAATGAGGAAACAGCAGACTAATCCTGCACCCAAGACCACAAAGAACAGATGAAATACAAAAATGAAACAAAAAAAAAACCCTGAACAAACAAAAAAGAAACATTTATTTGAGAGCCCCGAAGAGTAATCAAAGTACCCAGGACTTAAGGGACCAAAATTCAGCAATGGAGAAAAATCGGCCCAAGTTTTACTTCTACTTTTGCCTCCATGCAGGGGTAAAGATGAGCAAAAAGGGCAAACTTGTGACATTTTCAGTGGACTAGGTAAAAACAAGTTGGAATAAGCTGGAATTTGGGGTTGCCTATGTAGCTGCGACTTCATGAGCCAGGATCCAGAGAGAGGGGGACAGCAGGGAGCCCACACTCCTCTGTCACTTGCCCTTACAGCGTTTGTGGGCACCAACCTACACAGCCACAGTCACAGGAGACAAGCTGGAAAGCTTGTCCAGAGGACACTTGGGGCTGGGCAGGATTTCAGGGGTCTCATCTGACTAAGAAGCAGGTGCTAGAGCTCATTGCTGCCAGGTAGCAGGCCCCAGTTCAGATCCTGCAATCAGCTGGGAGCCAGAGAGCTACAAACAAAAACAAAGGCAGACTGGAAAGAAACCAGACCCAATAAAGCTTCATTAACAAAACCTTCAAGGTGACTATGGTGCTTTTATCTGCCTACCAGAAGAAATTTAAGTTCTCTCTGAAGCAAAAACACCTCGCTTAGAACCTTTATACTTTTTAATAGCCTATGTCAGGCATTCAATCAAAAATGACAAAGGACACTCTTTCCTCTCTTGCCCCCTTTATAAAAAATGGCTAAGAAAAAAATAAATGCCTAAAAGCTGAAAGAAAAAATAAACCAGTATAAAAATAAAACCAGGGACACCAAAATCCTGACACCGGCATTAGCAAACAAAAACTTTAATATAGGCTTGGCGCCCGTAGCACAAGGGTTATGTGCCAGCCACATTCACCCAGGCTGGCAGGTTCAAACCCAGCCTGGGCCAACTAAAAAACAATTGACAACTGCAATACAAAATAGCCAGGTGGGGCAGCGCCTGTGGCTCAAAAGGGTAGGGTGCTAGCCCCATATGCTGGAGGTGGTGGGTTCAAACCCAGCCCCAGTCAAAAACTGCAACAACAAAAACAACAAAATAGCCAGGTGTTATAGCAGGGGCCTGTAGTGCCAGGTGCCACCACCACCAACAAAAAAGAAATGAAAGGCTAAGGGCTGGAGGTAGTGGGGAACCTGACTACTATTTGTTATAATAAGCCATATAGGACTAGGACATTTATCTCTCTGTAAGCAAATTAAATTCTGATTATACTCAAAACTAAGAAGTAAAACTAATGAAGCTTTTCTTTTTTCTTACCTGGATCACCTAGTTTCTGAGACATTTCATTTAAGGTCTCAATCTCCTCTTCTTTTGGAGCATGAATGACCATAACTGTGGATCCCAGAATACTCAGCAAACACCCAATTTTCCCATGCAGATTCAGTCTTTCACTTAGAAAGTAGGAAGAGAGAATGGCACTAAAATGGGGAGAAAAAAAAAAATCAAGAACTTTACTTTTCTCATTCTCAAATATCAAAACAACTTGGAATTTAAACCACTGAGCTCAAACTGAGCTTGTGAATATTCTAGCTTTCCTCAAGACGAAGAAAATGCATAACCACAGAATCACAAAAAATTCTAGGGTGTTGTGGTGGGCACCTGTAGTCCCAGCTACTTGGGAGGCTGAGGGAAGAGAATCGCTTAAGCCCAAGAGTTTGAGGTTCTGTGAGCTGTGACGCCACAGCACTCTACCTAGGGTGACATAGTGATTCTCTGTCTCAAAAAAAAAAAAAAAATTCTAGGGAATAATCTGCTCCATTAAACACTACTACTATTTTTCTACTTCAATAGGTTAGTATAAAATTTGTAATAAAGAGCTAGTCTGTACAAATTTATGTCCTAACTAAGAATCTATATCTAGCCAGGTGTAGTAGCTCAAGTCTGTATGTAATCTCAGCACTTTGGGAGCCCAAGGCAGGAAGATTCCTTGAGCCTAGGAGTTCAAGACCAGTCAAGATAACATATGGAGACCCAGTCTGTACAATAAATTTAAAACATACAAAAATTAGCTGGCCATGGTGGCAGGAGGTTAAGGGAGGAGGATTGCTGGATACTAGGAGTTTGAGGCTGCAGTGAGCTAAGACTGCACCACTGCACTCTAGCCTGAACAACAGAGCAAGACTCTGTCTATTAAAAAAAATAGAATAAAATAAAAAGAAAAAAGGAAAAGAATTTATATCCAATCTAATGCTTAAAATTTGCTCAACTTTGGCTCGGCAACTGTAGCTCAAGAGGCTAGGGTGCCAGTCATATACATGGGAGCTGGCGGGTTTGAATCCAGCCTGGGCCTGCCAAACAATGACAACTACAACTTAAAAATAGCAGGGCACTGTGGCAAATGCCTGTAGTCCCAGCTACTTGGGAAAATGAGGCAAGAGAATCGCTTGAGCCCAAGAGTTTGAGGTGGCTGTGAGGCCACAGTACTCTACCCAGGGCGACAGCTTGAGGCCCTGTCTCAAAAAAAAAAAAAAAAAAGAAAATTTGCTCAACTTTAATTTATTCCTCCTGGCTGCTAATGCATCACCCTTGCGTATTCATTTAATTGTATACAATTTACCTATTAATTAAATGATCAGGTTTAATAATTTATAACTAGTTTTTTAAATGTTTTTTTTTTTGAGACAGTCTACGTTGCCCTTAGTAGAGTACCGTAGAGTCACAGCTCACAGCAACCTCAAACTCTTGGGCTTACATGATTCTCCTGCCTCAGCCTCCCTAGTAGCTGGGACTACAGGCACCTGCCACAACACCTGGCTATTTTTTTGTTGTAGTTGCCATTGTTGTTTGACAGGCCCAGGTCGGGTTTGAACCTACCAGCCTCTGTATGTGGCCAGCACCCTAGCTGCTGAGCTACAGGTGTCAAGCCAACTTATAGCTAGTTTTATCTAAACCTAAAAAGAAAACAGTATAAACTCATAAACATAAGAGTACAATATAAAGAAAATGAAAGGAAAGGGGTAATCACTTGTATCATAACTTGGTTTAAAAAAAAAAGAAAAAGGGCTCGACGCCTATAGCTCAACCGGCTAAGGCGCCAGCCACGTACACCTAAGGTGGCGGGTTCGAATCCCCAG
>NW_003852565.1:220925-224298 GCF_000181295.1 Otolemur garnettii
CACATACACCGGAGCTGGCAGGTTCGAATCCAGCCCAGGCCTGCCAAACAACAATGACAACTACAACCAAAAAATAGCCAGGTGTTGTGGTGGGTGCCTGTAGTCCCAGCTACTTGGGAGGCTGAGGCAAGAGGATCGCTTAAGCCCAAGAGTTTGAGGTTGCTGTGAGTTGTGACGCCACAGCACTCTACCCAGGGCAACAGCTTGAGACTCTGTCTCAAAGAAAAAAACAACAACAAAAAAACCCCGATACTTCAATATGGGACTGGTTGCTTGAGCTACTAATTAAACTAACATAAACAGGACAAGTCTTCTGCTTCTTCAAAACGAGCACCCAGGCCAGGTGCAGAGAGATTTACCCTGCCAAAGTGCATGTCCAACAGAAACCAAAGCGGAGCTAGTGCTAACTCCAAATATAAGTGAGACAAAGCATTTTCTCCCATAAATCAGTAGCTTACACAGCTATTTCTCCCACAAATCATAGCCCACACACAGAAGAAGTCTTCAAAGTTGTTGAAATGTGAACTATGTTCGACACCTGTAATTGGGTAGCAGTGAGCACTGTTTCCAGGTTAGGGTGCCCTTACCTTACTAGGACACTGAGGGCTCCAAGTGGAGTCACTAGCGTGGCTGGTGCAAACGCATATGCAGCGAAGTTGGCCACCTCACCAGCTCCCACTTAGAGAGACAACAAAAGAAAAGTACTCAAATAGGAATATATGTATTTAACTTAGAAATACTTGCATTTTATGTAATATCTATATATCATTTCCACTGTATTTAGTAATTTCCACTTCTTTTCCTATCTATTAGAGAATGAGTCAGTAAATTTCTAACATTAGAATAGAGTCTACATCAATTACAAATAACCCACATTTATAATTTTAATGTTAATAATTTTTTATTTTTATTAAATCAGTTGTATACACTACAGTAATCATGGGAAAAATTTTAAATAAATATTTATATTGCAGGACAACAAATACAAGTTACTTAACAGCAGCCCACACTGACACGAAGGCCCTCCCTGCAAGTGTCTTTCAATGGCTCCTCCTGTAAAAAGCCCAACTCACAATATATGCCAGGTCCTGTTCTCAGTCAGGAAATACAGCAGGCAACAAAGACACCACTCTCATAAAACTTTTACTAAGAGAAGACAGACAACCCAAACACACATGTCAGGAAGTCAGAGTGCTAGGAAGAGGCCAGGCGGGCACAGCAACTCACACCTGTAGCCCCAGCTACAGGGAGGCTGAGACAGGCGGATCCCTTGAGCCCAGGATTCAAGGTTGCAGTGAGCTGTCCTGCCACCACAGGACTCCAGCCTGGGCAACAAAGTGAGAAGCCCTGTCTCTTTTTTCTTGTTTAGAACAACAAATACAAGTTATTTAATCACTCTGGTGGAGTGCTGTGGTGTCACAGAGCTCTAGAAGCCCTGTCTCTTAAAAAAAAAAAAAAAAAAAAAAAGTGCTTTGAAGAAAAGCTGAGCAAGGGGAAAGAACAAAGTGCAGGTGAGGGGAAGGTGTTAGATAAGAGCTCTCTGATAAGAGACTTTCTGAGGAGTTGGAAATTAAGTCCCTTTTCCACCAAGGACTTTGTTGGAGTTGAAAAGGCGCTGGGTGGCTCGGAGCCTGTGGCTCAAGCAGCTAAGGCGCCAGCCACATACACCTGAGCTGGCCGGTTCAAATCCAGCCCGGGCCCGCCAAACAACAATGTTGGCTGCAACTGCAACCAAAAAATAGCCAGGCGTTGTGGTGGGTGCCTATAGTCCCAGCTACTTGGGAGGCAGAGGCAGAATTGCTTGAGCCTAGGAGTTGTTGTGAGCAGTTGATGCCAGAGCACTCTACCCAGGGCAACAGCTTGAGACTCTGTCTCAAAAAAACTAAAAAGAAAGAAAGAAAAAAGGTGCTGGGGAGGAGCTGATCTCATAAAAGGATCCCCCTTGGCTGTGTTTTCTAAATGGTTAGGCCAATTTTTACTCAGCGGTGAACGTCTTCTGCTGGACTGTGGGAATACGGGATTATTGCATTTAGCCTTCATGTGCATTTCTCATTTCCATTTGCCGGATGAAATCTTTTAGGGAAGTAGCTGTTCAACTTTATCTCCTATCTTTTAGATTGTTTTTCTTGGCATGAATCTTGTTGAGTAAGCATGTGAGTTATCCTCTTTCATACTCTGCATTTCCCTTTTAATTGTGTTAATAAACTCTTTCCCTTTTGACCTCTAAAATGTCTCCTATACCTGACTTGCTCCTATGATATGTAATCAGAATTTATCTGCATTCTCAAGTATCTTTTATCCAGGATACTCTCCCATCCCCATTTATCCATAACACTGAGTTCTTTTAAGGGGGAGAAGTCCCACTTTCTGGATTTTGTCTTACTGCTTCCATTGCCTACGGGGCATCTGTTTGGCAATTCAATTTTCTAGTCTTCATTGCTGTAAAAAACAATTTATCATTCCATTCTTTCCTCCATAATGAGGAATTACACTTCTCTTTTTACTAGAAAATACAGCACATATCTCTAACCTGTGGGGTCTATAATGTTAATGTTTACCTCTACTCTCCTTCCTGATAATGTCAGAACCTTAGAAACCTTTAATTTATTCATTTACCTTTTATCTATTAAACCTACCAATTTATTTGCTGCGAATCTGCAATGTTACTGCAGTCTAGTTCCTTGTAGTAAGCATGGTTGTGGTATTGTGTAATACTGTACATTTTAAAATTTCACGTGTAGATATTTAAGTCCATGAGCCATTTCTTATTACTTTTCTTCATCAGCACTCTCTCAGATGTACTCACAGACTTACTCCCTTCCTGTATCTCTGAACTTCCACTTAGATCACTTTCTTTTCTGCTAACTGAACACCGTTTTAAATTGGCTTTAGTGAGGTTACACTGTCAGTTGGTCTACTTTTATTCCTGAAGGATATTGTTACTGAGTAGAGGATTCTACTGCCAACTACATTCTCAGCACTTTGAAGCTTGTTGCTGATAACTAAGCTGTCAGTCGGACACTGTTTTACTCTGACTGCTTTGAGATACTCTGTCAGTTTTACTATGATGTGTTTAGGCCCAGTTTCCTTTTCAGGGATTCTTCACTGGTTTTGTGGGGCTTCTTCAATCTGTGGTTTGAATACCTGGTCAGTTTTAGAAAATTCTCAGCCATTTTCCCATCAAAAATCTCTTCTCCATTCTGTGTGTCCCTTCTTACTCTAAAACTCCAATGGTGTACTAGATCCTTTATGTTCCACAACCTTCCTTTTGTCTCTGCTTGCTTCATTCTAGATAATTTCTTCCAGACCACCTCCAGTTCACTATGTCTTCAGCCATACTAAACCTACAGTGAAGGCAATTCCATTTTCACTC
>NW_003852565.1:224633-231834 GCF_000181295.1 Otolemur garnettii
AACCTCAAACTCTTGGGCTCAAGTGATTCTCTTGCCTCAGCCTCCTGAGTAGCTGGGACTACAGGCACCTGCCACAACACTTGGCTATTTTTTACAGACAGGATCTTGCTCTGGCTCAGGCTGGTTTCAAACCTGTGAGCTCAGGCAATCCACTCACCTTGGTCTCCCAAGTGCTGGGATTATAGGCATGAGCCACCACACTCGGCCTCACTACTGCATTTTTTAATTCCCTAATGTCTTTTAGTTCTTCCATAAATCTGTAATATTACTATAGTCCAGTTTATTGACAGAATTTCCTTATATTAAGCACATAACAATTCCAGTATCTGGAGATTCCAAGAACCAATTTTCTTCCAGTTTTTCCTAAATTTTCTCAACCTCATACACATTTTATTTCTCTTATATTTTGAAATAGGGTCTCACTCTACTGCCTGGGATAGAGTATGGTGGTGAGATCATAGCTTATTGTGACCTCAAACTCCTGGGTTCCAGGGATCCTCCTGTCTCAGCCTTCTGAGTAGCTGGGACTACAGGTGAATGCCACCATGCTCAGCTAATTTTTCTATTTTCTGCAGAGACAGGGTCTTGCCATGTTGCTGGGGCTGGTTTCAAACTCCTAGCCTCAGGTGATTCCTTTCTCCTTTTAAGATATCTTTTCTTTAATTACTTATTGAAAGTGGTTGGGTATGACAGTTTCTGGTTGTAATCTGAGCACTTTGGGAGGCCAACGCAGGAGGGTCACTTGAGGCCAAGAGTTTCACACCAGCCTGGGTAACACAGCAAGACTCTGTCTCTACAAGAAGTAAAAAATTAGCCGGATATGGTGCCATATGCCTATGGTCCTGGCTACTCGGGAGGCTGAGGCAGGACTATGTGAGTCCAGTAGTGCACGGTCATAGTGAACTACAATCAGACAACTGCACTCTAAGCCTGGGCAACAGAGAGAGACACTGTCTCTAAAATAATAATAATAATAAGGTGAAGACAATATTTCTTCAATGGAGAATTTTTACTATCTTCTGCCAGGTAGCCAAAGAACACTAGCAGTTTAGGACCAAGGTCAGAGATATCCAGCGTACACAAATGAGAGTGTACACTCCCTAATTCACTCTCCAGGTAAACCCTTCCCAGAGTACCAGCCCATTCTTAGCACTAAACTGTGACCCTTCTTAGTCCATTTTAAAGGTTCACTCTCAGCTGAGTCTTCCAGAACAAGCGTCCTCAAACTACAGCTCGCAAGCCACTCATGGCCCACCTAGGACAATTATACAGCCTGCCGGTTATTTTTGCCACCCGCTGCCTGTCCTCCTTAGCAGCCAACTTGTCCTGGGGCCCACAGTCCGGCCCTCCAACAGTCTGAGGGACAGTGAACTGGCCCCCTATTTAAAAAGTTTGAGGACCTCTGCTCTAGAATAGGGGTATCCAACCTTTTTTTCCACTGCCACACATTAAATACACAAACACTGATGAAAATTGATGAGGAAAAAAAAAAGGTCCATGCATACTTTTCATGATATCCAACACTACAGGAAAAAACGTCCTGACAAATCAGCATGCCGACCACAGGCCATAGGCTGGACGCCCTTGCTGCTGGAATCTGGACTTATCTGTAGTGTATAAGTTCTGTTGCAAAAGTAATTGCATTTCTGCATTGTTGAAATCTGCCATTCGATATTGGAATATATTCTCAAATAAATGGTTATTGGCTGGATGTAGTGGCTCACGCCTGTTATCTTAGCACTCTGGGAGGGTAAGATGGGTGGATGCCCTGAGCTCACAGGTTTGAGACCAGCCTCAGCAAAAATCGAAACCCCATCTCTAGTAAAAATAGAAAAACTGAGGCAAGAGAATCGCTTGAGCCCAAGAGTTGGAGGTTGCTGTGAGCTGTGATGCCAAGGTACTCTACCCAGGGCGACAGCTTAAGACTGCCTCAAAAAATAAAAAAAAAAACCTAATAAATAAATGGCTATTTCATACACCATTTTTATGCACATTGCTTGTTATATGTTTTTTCTGTCTACTTGCCATTTATTTTTGACTATGGAAATGATGTTAAACAAAAAGTAAATTCAAGCAATTATCTTATTGGAGTTCAAAATGGGTCATAAAGCAGCAGAGACAACTCACATCAACACATTTGTTCCAGGAAGGGCAGTGAGGGGTTCAAGAGGTTTTGCAAAGGAGAAGTGCCTTGAAGATGAAGAGTACAGTGATGAGCCATCAGAACCTGAGAATGATCACCTGAGAGCAAGCACCGAAGCTGATCCTCTGACAGCTACACAAGAAGCTGCTGAAGAACTCAACATCAACCATTCTACAGTTGTTTGGGCATTTGAAGCAAATTGGAAAATGTAAAAAGCTCAGTAAGCGGGTGTCTCATGACCTGACTGAAAATCAGAGCGATCATCATTTTCAAATGCTGCCTTTCTTATTTTACGCAACAATAAACTATTTCTTGACTTGACCATGCAGTGCGATGAAAAGTGGATTTTATATAACAACTGGTGATGACTAGCTCAGTGGCTGCACTGACGGGGACCTCCAAGCACTTCCCAAACCAAAAAAGGTCATGGTCACTGTTTGGTGGCCTGCTGCCCGTCTGATCCAGTGCAGCTTTCTGAATCCTGGCAAAACCATCACATCAGAGAAGTCTGCTCGGCAAATTGATGAGATGCACCAAAAACTTCAACACTGCAGCCGGCACCAGAAAGGGTCCGATTCTTCTCCACAATGATGTTAGACCACGTTGCACAACCAATGCTTCAAAAGTTGAAAAAAATTGTCCTATAGGCTTGGCGCCTGTGGCTCAAGTGGCTAAGGCAACAGCCACATACACCTAAGGTGGCGGGTTCGAATCCAGCCCAGGCCTGCCAAACAACAATGACAGGTGCAACCAAAAAACAGCCAGGCGTGTGGCGGGCGCCTGTGGTCCCAACTACATGGGAGGCTGAGGCAGGAGACTCGCTTGAGCCCAGGAGTTGGAGGTTGCTGTGAGCTGTGATGCCAGGGCACTCTACCCAGGGGGAAAGCTTGGGGCTGTCTCAAAAAAAAAAAAAAAAGAAAAGAAAAGAAATTGTCCTATAAAATTTTGCCTCATCTGCCACATTCACCTGAACTCTCACCAGCCGACTGCCACTCCTTTAAGCATCTTGACAATTTTCTGTAGGGAAAACATGTCCACAACCAGCAGGATGAAAAAAAAATGCTTTCCAAGAGTTCATCAAATCCAGAAGCACAGATTTCTAGGCTACAGAAATAAACAAACTTATTTCTCATTCACAAACATGTGTTGACTATAACGGTTCCTATTTTGATCACTAACGATGTGTTTGAGCCTGGTTGTCATGATTTAAAATTCAAGGCCCAGGATGGTGCCTGTGGCTCAGTGGGTAGGGTGCTGGCCCCATATACCAAGGGTGGTGAGTTGGAACCCAGTTCTCAGCCAGCTAAAACAGCAGTGACAACTGCAACAAAAAATAGCCGGGCATTGTGGCGGGTGCCTGTAGTCTCAGGTACATGGGAGGCTGAGGCAAGAAAATCACCTAAGCCCAAGAGTTGGAGGTTGCTGTGAGCTGTGATGCCACAGCACTCTATTGAGGGTGACAAAGTGAGACTCTGTCTCAAGAAAAATAAACATAAAAATAAAATAAAATTCATGGCCCCAAACCACATAGACTTTTGTACCAGCCTTAGTATCTCCAGCTTTTCCTTTCGAGTTCTACTCCTTTTCCTGATCTTGACCAGATAATTAATTCTTCACTGTCACATAGCACTTTGATACTTTTAAAAGGATAATTTTTATATTCTGTCCAGCTTTTTAACTTGTTTTTAGCAGGAATACTGATTCAATTATCTAGTCTACCATTACCATAAGTACTATATTGATTATTGCTGTTCAGTGTTTTCCATAAAATGCTATTCTCAACATCACCAGAGACTTCCATGAGGCTAAACTAATGGTCACTTTAATTCTCACAGCACCTGCTCTACATCAACACCATCTGGCCTCAGGAAGTGTGCTGCTCCCCAAACACTCCTGTGACACCAGGCTCAGCTGAGTCTCCTGCCACTCTCACTGCTCCTTCTGAGCCTCTTTCCCCTCCTAAGAGCTGAATGAACTCAGACTGCTCTCAGGTCTCTGATCCTGGGCCTCTTTGTCTATCTATTCTTAGTTCCTACACTATCTCATCCAGTCTTGTGACTTTAAATAGCAATGATGGCTTGACTCCCAAACTTTTATCTCCAGCGTGGATCACTGGAGGACCTTTAGATAAGACCTGCCTATCTAACATCTAACTTCACCTATCTACTTGAATATGGTATAGGCATTTCTAACTTGAACAGATCCAGATCAAACTCCTAATATTACCACCCCCCCATCAGCCTAGGTCCTCCCTATACTCTTAACTATCAGTTTAACACTAACTCAATTCTTCCAGTTACTATGGCCAAAAACCATCATATCATCCTCAACTCTTCTCTCTCACACCCTACACTGTGGTGAGTAAATCTTATCAGTTCTACCCTTAAAACATATTCAGAATTCTTCAGTGCTTGGTTACTGCGCCAGCCACATGACCGGAGGCTGGTGGGTTCAAACTGGCTGGGCCTGCTAAATAACAATGACAAATGCAACAAAGTTGCCGAAGAACTCAACAGCAACCATTCTATAGTTGTTCAGGCATGTGGTGGGCACTTGTAGTCCCAGCTACTTGGGAGGCTGAGGCAAGAAAATTGCTTAAGCCCAAGAGTTGGAGGTCGCTGTGAGCGGTGATGTCATATCACTCTATAGAGGGCGACATACTAAGACTTTGTCTCCAGCTCAGCGCCTGTGGCTCAAGTGGCTAAGGCTCCAGCCACATACACCTAAGGTGGTGGGTTTGAATCCAGCCCAGGCCTGCCAAACAACAATGACGGCTGCAACCAAAAATTAGCCCGGCATTGTGGCGGGCGCCTATGGTCCCAGCTACTTGGGAGGCTGAGGCAGGAGACTCGCTTGAGCCCAGGAGCTGGAGGTTGCTGTGAGCTGTGATGCCACAGCACTCTACCAAGGGGGCCAGCTTAAGGCTCTGTCTCAAAAAAAAAAAAAAAAGACTTTGTCTCACCAAAAAAAATAAAATAATATAAAAACACGGATCCAGAATTCTACTGCTTCTCACTGCACTCACTGCTACTGCACTGGTCTGTCATTGCCTCATATCTGATTATTGCAAGAGCTTCCCCCGGTTTCTCTGCTTTTGCCCCTATGCATTCTGTGCCTCAACACAGCAGCCAGAGAGATCCTATTAAATCCAAGTCAGATCCAGCCCTCCTCTGCTCAGAAGTACCGAATGACCTCCCACCTAACACAGAAGACAGTCGTTTCCATAACCTACAAAGTCCACACGATCTGGGCTCTCACAGCATCTCTGAAATCACCTCCTGTTACTTACTCCCTATTCACGCCCTTTCTGCTTCTCCTGCCAGTTGAATGTTTCCCGAGATTTTAGTCATTTAGTGCTACCTAACAAGCACCCTAAAATTTGGCAGTTTAAAGCAACCACCATTTACCCTTATGATCTCTGTGGTTAAGACTTAAGAAATGGGTCAGTAAGGAGTTCTCACTCAGGATCTCTCAAAACAGGGGTCCTCAAACTTTTTAAACAGGGAGCCAGTTCACTGTCCCTCACACTGTTGGAGGGCTGGACTGCAGGCCCCAGGACGAGTCGGCCGCTAAGCAGGACAGGCAGCGGTAGCAAAAACACCCGGAAGGCCGTAGTTTAAGGACACCTGTCTTAAAAGATGCAGTCAAGATTTACTGGGCGGCCCAGCACCTGTAGCTCAAGTCTAAGGCGCCAGCCACATACACTAGAGCTGGCTGGTTTAAATCCAGCCTGGGGCCGCCAAACAACGACAACTACAGCCAAAATAGCTGGGCTTTGTGGCAGGTGCCTGTAGTCCTAGCTACTTAGGAGGGTAAAGCAAGAGAATCCCTTAAGCTCAGAAGTCGGAGGTTGCTGTGAGCTGTGATGCTACAGCACTTTACTCAGGATGACAGCTCAAGGCTTTGTCTCAAAAAAAAAAGGGGCGGCACCTGTGGCTCAAAGGAGTTGGGCGCTGGCCCCATATACTGGAGGTGGCAGGTTCAAACCTGGCACCAGCCAAAAAAAAAAAAAAAACTGCAAAAGAAAAAAAGGATTCACACTGGGGCTGCAGTCTGTGAAGGCTGGACTGGAGCTGAAGGACCCACATCTGGGTGGCTCTCTCAGTGAGGGCCCAGGAGCTTCTCCAGAATGGGCAATCCAAGCAATCAAGGGAAAAGCTGCAGTGCCTTTTATGACAGCCTCACAAGTCACACATCATCACTTCCACAGTGTTCTTTGATCACACCGAACCAGCAGTTAATTTGATGTGACAGGAGGTTACACAAAGGTGCCCATAACAGGTGAACACACTGGGGGCATCTTGGAGGCTCCTACCACACACATTGGCCAGCCGTGGGCCTACTTCATTCATGGCTTCACAGTTACTTCAAATGATTTTCCCTAAAATATCCACATGGGCAGATCCCTCATTCCCTTTACATCTTTTACACAAGTACCTCTTTGAAGAGGCTTGTCCTGGCTACCTCCCTGTCTGACATTTTAAACCTCTCTACCTCCCATTTTACAAGCCCCTTCTGACTATACTCTTTCTTCCTAGCATTTATGACCACACACAGACATTTTAACTCATTTATCTTGTTTACTGTTTCCAATCTAGAATGTAAGCTTCATGTGGGCAGGGATTTTTGAGACAGAGTCTCACTTTGTCACCCTCAGTTCAGTGTCATGGTGTCACAGCTCACAGCAACCTCCAACTCTTGGGCTTAAGCTATTCTCTTGCCTCAGCCTCCCAAGTAGCTGGGACTATAGGCGCCGCCACAACACTCGGCTAATTTTTTTGTTGTAGTTGTCATTGTTGTTTAACAGGCCTGGGTCGGGTTCAAACCCACCAGCCCAGGACGGTATATGTGGCTGGCACCCTAACCAGTGAGCTATGGGCACCCAGCTGTAGGCAAGGCTTTTTAAGGGTGTCTCTCACTAATGTACTCCAGCACCTAGAACAATACCTGGCAAAGACAAATAAGCAAAAAATACTGTAAACAATCAAGGCTCAATGTCTTAAGGATAATTTTTCCCGGCTCAGCACCTATAGCTCAACCGGCTAAGGCGCCAGCCAC
>NW_003852565.1:232023-249465 GCF_000181295.1 Otolemur garnettii
CCCAGGGGGACAGCTTGAGGCTCTGTCTCAAAAAAAAAAAAAAAGAAAGGATAATTTTTCCCATGTACCTTTTAAAAGTCAATCATTAAGGACGGACAATCTTATCAAATACATGCCTACTTCTTTTTCTACTGAAATGAGAAGAGAATGAAAAACTAAAAACAAGATTTCTCTATAACCTTTCACTTTCAAAATTACCTTCTTAAATTGAACACAATTGGTTAAAATACACAGGTGTATCAAATGTCTTAATCAGATGAGTAAAGTCTTGTCCAATTAATAAGCTATTAAACTGCCCAATAACTTCCACATGCTTAAATATTATATGTCAGTTTTCTTAAGTAGAAAAACAAGATTTCTTTATTTGCCAATAACATGAGGCTATAGTAGTAGATGCAAATATTTTAACATATAGCTGTTTTCTTAAAACGTTGCATACATACTTGACAGCAGTCCAGCCCACCACAACCATTCTTTAAGATATGCATGGCCACCTTGACCTGTGAATGAAGAAATATTTCACATCTTTGGAAGATTATCAGACTCTTATATAAGTTACAAGCATGTTACACTATTAGTAATGACGGATTTAAACATATCTCAGTTGCTGATTATTACTGCTTTATTTTTGTTTTTGTTTTGTTGAAATGGGGTCTCACTCTGTTGCCTTGGCTAGAATACAGTGGCACCACATCTCACTGCAACCTCAAATTCCTGGGCTCAAATGACCCTCCTGCCTCAGCCTCTCAGTAACTGGGGCTAAAGACATATGCCACCACACCTGGCTGATTTTCCTATTTTGTGTAGAGACAAGGTCTTACTCTTGCTCGGGCTGGTTCAAACTTCTAGTTTCAAGCAATCTTCCTGCTTTGGCCTCCTACAGTGCTGGGATTATAGGTGTAAGCCATCACACCCAGCCTATTACTATTGTAAATAAAGGTTTCTGCATCACTGTATAAGGGGATTTCTTAGACAGTAATAAGGGAATGTGAGGATCATGAGAACATTTAAAAATGTTCAAGTTTGGGCGGCACCTGTGGCTCAAAAGGGTAGGGCGCCAGTCCCATATGCCAGAGGGGGTAGGTTCAAAACCAGCCCCTGCCAAAAACGGCCAAAAAAAAAGTAAAAATGTGTAGGTTTGGACTATACTCTAAGGAAGGAACAAAATCAATCCTTACATTCAGCTCACATTTCCTTCTTTTGTTTTGTGAGCTCAGCTTCAACAAAGTAAAGAAAATGAACTGGCTCGGTGCCTGTAGCTCAAGAGGCTAAGGCTCCAGCCACATACACCAGAGCTGGCAGGTTCAAATCCAGCCTGGGCCTGCCAAACAACAATGACAACTGCAACCAAAAAATAGCTGGGTGTTGTCGTAGGCACCTATAATTCCAGCTTCTTGGGAGGTTGAGGCAAGAGAATTGCTTAAGCCCAAGAGATGGAGGTTGCTGTGAGCTGTGATGTCACGGCACTCTACTCAGGGCAACAGCTTGAGACTCTGTCTCAAAACAAAAGAAACAAAGAAAATGAACCAATGAGAAATAGCCGAACTTCAAATTAATTAGTCTGAAGTGGACAAGCCATTTGGGGAGGGGAAGTCCCACTTACGAGGTGACAGCCTTGGAGACAGTGGTCCTGTGCTGACCAGGACAGGTCTCACACTCTGGGACTGCCAAAAAACACACTCTGCTTTTTCCTGGGCTTTCCCCTTGATCAAACTAATAGTCAGGAAGCAATCAGCATTTAAGCCACTCTCCAAAAGAAAAAGCAAGGGAGAATGAATCCTTTACAAGCATATTCATCATGGATAATGAAAGTACCTCTCCTTGGACAAAAAATGAGGGGCTGGGGGACTAAGCAGTAGATGCCAATGCCTTCTCCTCTTCACCAATGTGCTCTTATGTTTGAAGACTGCTGAATTAGGGCTAGCCCTAAAGATGCCATAGGGAAGAGAGAGGGTGATATTTCTTACTGCCAAAGCAGGTATATTCCTGAGGTCCAACTGGGTCTAGAACTAAAGCAGAGGCAGAAGGATGGCAAGGGACCACAGTGCCCCATAGCACTGGAAGTTGTCATGAATGCTCCAGGGAGGTGCCGAGGTATCAGTGGGGTCAATCACAGTGATATCCCCCAGGGTCTTTTGAGTTGTCAGCAGTCTCTGGAGAAACAACTTACAATATCCAGGAGAGTTCACTGAACTGGGTACAGTTCCAGACACGGAAACTTTCCTTCCTGCCTGCTAATTTGAGATTATCAAGAAAAATGTCGGGCAGCGCCTGTGGCTCAGTGAGTAGGGCGCCGACCCCATTTACTTAGGGTGGTGGGTTCAAACCCAGCCCCGGCCAAACCGCAACAAAAAATAGCCAGGTGTCATGGCAGGCACCTGTAGTCCCAGCTACTCGGGAGGCTGAGGCAAGAGAATGGCCTAAGCCCAGGAGTTGGAGGTTGCTGTGAGCTGTGTGACGCTGCCATGGCACTCTACCGAGGGCAGTAAAGTGAGACTCTGTCTCTACAAAAAAAAAAAGAAAAATGTCTAAGGTAAAAGTCAGAACTTTCACTGTCATAGACAAAATATGTTCTTCAATAAGTTCTGATTCTAATCATGGACCCTTATTGTCTTCTCTGAAGACATACTGAAATTCAAAGAAAAGGCTGGATGCTAATTTGGCATTGGTTCCTGTTTCCACTTTGACAGTAACTAGGAAAAAATTACTGTTCCTAGTAAATTATGCTATCTTCTTACTTTTTATTTTTCTCATTACAAAACTGATGTTTGACTCTCTATAAACATTTCCAACCCTGGAATAGTCGTAAAGTTTCAAATACACTTACTAAGAATAAGAGGTAGTCTTCTACAAAGTACATGCTGAAGTCACACCGAGTACCACCTACCTGCTCTCATTGAGCCTTTTCTAGCAAGTCGCAGAAGGCCTTTCTTTTTCAGAATGAAACTTCCTCCAATGAAAATGCTGGAGCTCATAGCCAACCCCAGGCCAATGTAAAAGTCATATTTTCCACGCCCTGGGCTCATTTCGTTTGTGACTTACGAAGTACTTGCGAATCACATTGATCACAGAACAGAGAAACTGCTGGTACCAGGGGCAGGATGATGTGGTCTTCAAATCTGAACGACACAAAATGGAATGAGACTTTCACAGAATGATCACAACAGCTTACATGCAATTCAAAATTTTACACCATTTCTCCTCTCAAAAAGAAAAATATTTTCATTACAAATATTAATATTACAGGCGGCGCCTGTGGCTCAAAAGGGTAGGGCGCCAGCCCCATATGCTGGAGGTGGCGGGTTCAAACCCAGCCCCGGCCAAAAAAAAAGTATTAAATACTCTACAGGATAAAAAGTCAGGCCTAACAATATACAAATCTACCTTATAAATAAAATGCATTTATCAATTTCACAAATGAATCCTTTTGAATGATCTCTACAAAGAAATTCAAATTTTTCTGCTGATACATGTTCTTTTTAAAACTACATGTTGACAAAAGCATATAGTACTTTATTTATTTAGCCTATTTAGGGATTTGCTAAGGAAAGGCAGATTGTACATTATCTTGTTAGCAGAAGATGACGTGGTTCACAGGGAGATGTCTCCCAGGTCATGGGATGTGGTACTGGTGGCCTAAAGAGAACATGAGCACCATGCACCCAGAGGGCTCAATCCACAAAACATCTGCAAATTTTATTTCCAAATAGCCAATGCATGAATTTGGCTGATAAATGAACTAAAGCAAACTGTGGATAACAGAGAAAAAATAGCACTTAGCAATAAGACTTATGACCAGTTGGTAACAGAATAGTTACACATACAACTTTCTAGTGTATCTTGGATTTTTAGTCCCACAGTTTAACTACTACTGAGTCCCAGAACTAATCTGCAAGTCAGTCAGGATCCTTACTAACTAGCCAACTATTCCATTCTTTAAGACATAGACTCTGGCCTTTAACCAAAAGAAATTAAACTCCCAGCCCCTCAATTACCTTATTTGTCCACTCAAACAGCATTTCCTGGACATGTTATGCCCTAAGTACTAGGTGTAGCAGCCCATATAGCCTATGGCTAGGAAGAGTGAGTTATAGGAAATACCTGTAATGGAACACCTTGGTGAAAGGGCATGGAGAGAGATTCAGTTATAACAAGCACGAGAGAGCTCGCGAGATGAGAGCATTGGTGAATTGGCAGTCTCTACACCTGTGGTGTTGAGAGGCACGAGCTCAGCCTTATATTAGGCTGGAGAAGAAGGCAGTCAAAAAGCATAGCATTCTATCATGGAGACGTTTACTTGGACTCTGTCTCCTCTCCTGCCTGCAGAACGCCAGCATGGCGTCTCTTGGCTAAAGATTACCAAGCTCTGCTAAAGACTAAGATCTATCTGTTCTAAGAAGACTGCTTTACTCTCTAAGACACACTCTCTCTCTCTCTCTCTCCAGCTAAAGTAGATAGCACTTAGGCACCTAAGAGAAACTGTTCCTGAGCAAGGTAGCTTAGCGGTCCACGTCCAGAACCTACTTAAGCCAGGTCGAGACCTGGCCAGTCCCAGGCCCTGACAAGTCAATGCCTAGACCTTGACACTAGGCATTATGCCAAACTCTCTGAATAAAATGGTGACAGCTTTTAGACTTAATGATTAATAGTTTTAGTCTTAAGAATCATTAGGGATAGACAAGAAATATGGGAGTTATAGGGGTTATAACATACTATATTAATAATAAATGGAGTATTGGCTCAGTACCCGTAGCACAGTGGTTATGGCACCAGCCATAAAGGTGGCAGGTTCAAACCCAGCCCAGGCCAGCTAAACAACAATGACAACTGCAACAAAAACATAACTGGGCATTGTGATGGGCACCTGCAGTCTCAGCTACCTGGGAGGCTGAGGCAAGAGAATCTCTTAAGCCCAAGAGTTAGAGGTTGTTGTGAGCTGTGACGCCACTGCACTCTACCCAGGGTGACAGCTTAAGACTGTGTCTCAAAAATAAAATAATAGTAACAATAATAAATGCAGTATTATCACACTGAGTTGATAATCAATCCAAACAAGTGTTCAGCCC
The DNA here is from genome assembly GCF_000181295.1 of Otolemur garnettii. Classification (NCBI taxonomy): domain Eukaryota; kingdom Metazoa; phylum Chordata; class Mammalia; order Primates; family Galagidae; genus Otolemur; species Otolemur garnettii. The sequence continues at coordinate 237,090 of NW_003852565.1, forward strand.
ACTGATCACAACAGAGGAGAAAAGAACTATCCCAGATGACCCACAGAACTGTGAACATGATCATAAATGCTTGTTCTCATATGCCACTGAGACAGCTAATTTATATACCTGAACAGGCTTATTATACTAAGTCTAACATTTCCACCACAATTTATGAAAAACCAAAAACTGTCTGCAGAAAACAGAGCTCCCTATCAAAGCTGGGTGGCAGGTACTCTTTGGCCACCAGCTAAGAAAATGAATTATCTCATTCTGACTTACAGTTTGAAAACAGGGCAGCAGTGTGAATGTCCCAAAAGGAATGAGTTGCTTCGCTCCTCTCAGACCTGGTGACACTCTGCTCCCAACCTTTAGAACCAAGGGCAATCACATCTTAGAGCCTACAACAGAGATTTTTTTTTTATTCTTTAGGATTAGCCACAAGGTAGGGGCAGGCTTAAAAACAGCTAAATAAGGGGGTGCCCGTAGCTCAGTGGGTAGGGCGCCGGCCACATACACAAGAGGCTGGGGGGTTCGAACCCAGCCGGGGCCAGCTAAAAACAACAATGACAACTGGAACAACAAAAAAACATAGCCAGGCCTTGTGGCAGACGCCTATAGTCCCAGCTACTTGGGAGGCTGAGGCAAGAGAATGTCTTAAATCCAAGAATTTGAGGTTGCTGTGAGCTGTGACGCCACATCACTCTACCCAGGGCGATAGCTTGAGACTGTCTCAAAAAAACAAAACATAACAAAACACAGCTAAACAAGAAAACTTCGTTAAATTTCACTTCAACTAGGGTTCCCCAACAAGATATGGGGAGCAACAGTTGGGAACCCTCCGACTTCACTTCTCACAGGAGCTCAAATGGAGTTAACTCCCACCCACTAGGGTTATTTGCACATGGCCATTTGTTTAATATACATACTAAGTAGCTATTTATGCAGCAGACAAAGAAGTTCTGAAGATGATCAAAGGTCACATCCTCAAGGACTCCACAGCTGAGAGAACTAAATATTTTAAAAATAACTTATTGAAATTTTAAACACAAAGACTCTTAGAATTTTCATCTTATTCTCTCTAAATTTTAGCAAATGTGATTTTCACAACTGATTTTACTAATATTTATGAATACTTAAAATGTGAACTTCGTTAAATGAAAGCATATCAAAAAAGGAATAAACACATCTCAAAGAAAATAAAATGAAATTGGTCAACCTTCTTTAAATAATGCGGACAACAGGTAATTTAAGGAGCAGGAAACAACAATCTTGTCAGGTGCAGCCTCTCATGCTATAATCCCAGCATTTTCAGAGCCTAGGGCAGGAAGGTCACCTGAGCCCAAGAGTTCAAGAACAGCTGGGGCTGTTAACATAGAAAGATCTTGTCTCTAAAAAATTAAGAAAAAAAAAATTAGCATGTCATGGTGGCAGGCACCTGTAGTCCCAGCTGCTTGGGAGTACAAGGCAAGAGAACCTCTTGAGCTCAGAAGTTAGATGGAGGTTGCAGTGAGCTGTGATAGTGCCAGTGCACTCTATCCAGCCTTGGTAACAGAATGAGAACATTACTTTAAAAAAAAAAAAAAAAAAAAAAAAAGAGGCTCGGCGCATGTGGCTCAAGTGGCTAAGGCGCCAGCCACATACACCTAAGGTGGCGGGTTCGAATCCAGCCAGGGGCGGCCAAACAACAATGATGGCTGCAACCAAAAAAATAGCCAGGCATTGTGGCGGGCACCTGTGGTCCCAGCTACTTGGGAGGCTGAGGCAGGAGACTCGCTTGAGCCCAGGAGTTGGAGGTTGCTGTGAGCTGTGATGCCAGGGTACTCTACCCAAGGGGAAAGCTTGAGGCTCTGTCTCAAAAAGAAAAAAAGAAAGTACTATTATTCTTAAGATTTGTAAGCAACACAACTGCCAAAGTCAACAAACAAAATTATACCAAGTGAAATACAAATACAGCTTTTCACTATCCTGGCACTGCTGACCTTTCATTTTCACAAGGACTTGAAAAGACATGTGGTAAGGGCCCCTGATGATGAGCTGCAGACATGTTAAGTAATTTGTCACCATGCGGGGGCTAGGACACATTCCTCACCCCTAGCCTTCTTGCTTTCCCATAGGAGTCTCCTTTTGGTCCCAGAGGTGGAACACAAGTAGCAATTCAGACCAGGCTCCCCGTGCAGGTGTTTTCTCTGCCCTGTCTGCTCCTCTTTATACTCTAAATGGCTACACCATCTTGTCACCCTGGGTGGACACAGTGCCTACAGTGCCACAGGGCTTCTGCCTGTGAAATACTCTCTCACACCTGCTCTGGGGACCAGATCCAGACCTTTGTCTTGGTCCGGCTAAAATGCATGACGTTGCATGCTGGTCTGTAACACATACCTCTGCCAACTTCATTCTTTTGCTTAAAAACTTAGAGTGACTACCAACTGCTTACAGCAAGTCCAAATTTCCAAATCCATCTTTTTATTTTTGTTATTTTTTTTGAGACAGAGTCTCACTATGTTGCTCTAGGTAGAGTGCTGTAGCATCATAGCTCACAGCAATCTCAAACTTCCTGGGCTCAAGTGATTCTCTGGTCACACGGTCCTAAGTAACTGCGACAACGGGCATCCGCCACAACACCTGGCTATTTTTAGAGACAGGGTCTCACTCTTGCTCAGACTGGTCTTGAACCTGTGAGTTCAAGCCATCCACCTGCCTCAGCCTCCCAGAGTGCTAGGATTATAGGTGTGAGCCACCACGCCCAGCCCAAATCCATCTTTTAAATCATAATCCCCAATACCATTTCACACACCCAGTGTTCTACCAAAGGTCAGCACACCACTGCCATCCTAACCTGTTACTAGGTTTCCCCCTCTGTGTTTGTTTACACTACCCTCCTCAGTTCAATGCCATCTCTGCATCTCTGTCTGCATTCCACAGGCCAGAGTCATCCTCACGGTCTTTCCTGAATGCTCTAGCCTTTATAATAGTCACATACCGATCAGGAGAGTCAGGGACGACCCCACCAATGGTTTATTTTCGTATGTTCACTTGTCTAGTTTAACCAGATGTGTGAAAACCACTTTAGTTCCTGAACCCCTCCTTGATATTCAACTCCTCCACTTCTCGTATAATCTATATTTTGGTTACTTGGGTATATAATCTGTATCAGCTTCACTGTGGCTCCCTGTGACTAGGTGATCTGCCCGCATCATTTATTTAACCAACAAAGATTTACTGAGTACATACTATATTCTAGGAGTAAGGGTGCAAAAGTGAATAAAACAGACCAAATCTTCACCTCATTGAGTTTACCTTTGGATGCAGAGTGAAACGGTAAGCAAAAAAAAAAAAAAAGAGGCTATTATATTGGAAAGAGTTTAAATGCTATAGTGAAAATAAAGCATGCAAAGTTCACAGGTGTTGAGCTGAGGGGCTTCTATTTTAATTAGGGTAGTTAGGAGGACTTGCTGAGGAAGTAATAATGAGCAAAAACCTAAGAGATGGGAAAGGAACAAAGCAGAGAGAGACAAAAAAGTGCAGAGGTTCTGAGGTAGGAGCAAGTACGCTGTTTTCTAGGAAAAAAAAGGCCACTGTGGCCACTGAGATCCCACAGCAGAGTAAAAAGGTAAGTGTCCAATCATGTGGGGCCCTCATGTTCCACCCAAAAGACCTGGAACAGATCTGCAACCCATTTGCCAGACCATAATTTATTTTCTTTTGGAGACATTACAGAACTTTAGACAGTTGTTCAAGTTTACTTACATATAGGCCAGACACAGTGTCTCATATCTGTAGTCCTAGCACTCTGGAAGGCTGAGAAGGGTAGATCAACTGAGTTCAAGAGTTCGAGACCTGGCAGCACTTGTAGGGCGCCAGCCACATACACCGAAGCTGGTGGGTTCAAGCCCGGGCCACCTATATAACAATGACAACTGCAACAACAACAAAAAAAGCCAGGCGTTGTGGCGGGTGCCTATAGTCCCAGCTACGTGGGAGGCTGAGGCAGGATAATCACTTACGCCCGAGATTTTGAGGTTGCTGTGAGCTGTGACGCCATGGCACTCTACCAAGGGCGACATAGTGCGACTGTCTCCAAAAAAAGAAAAAGAGCTTGAGACCACCCTGAGCAAAAGCAAGACTCCTATCTCTACTGAAAAAGAAAAGAAGAGAGAGAGAGCGCGAGAGAGCAAGCCAGCCAGCCATGGTAGTGGGAGCCTATAATCTTGGGAAGCTAAGGCAAGAAGATAGCTTGAGCCCAAGAGTTTGAGGTTGCTGTGGGCTATGACACCACGTAACTCTACCCAGAGCAACAGAGTGAGGCTCTGTCTCAAAAAAGGAAAAAAAAAAGTTTATTTACATTAAACATAGTTATGCATAAATGTCTAACACTGAGCATGCTCTAATATGAGGGGTGCTCTTAATTCTATAATACAGAGTTGTTTTTTTTTTTAACGTTGTCAAGTGGGGGCTTTTATTTCTTTTTTTTTGAGACAGAGTCTCACTACCTTACCCTGGGTCACTCTGGGTCACCCTGGCTTGAGTGCCATAACATCACAACTCACAGCAACCTCAAACTCTAGGCGTTAAGTGATTCTCCTGCCTCAGCATCCCAAGTAGCTGGGACTACAGGCACCCACCACAACGCCTGGCTATTTTTTTGTTGTAGCTGTTGTTGTTTTTAGCAAGCCAAGGCTGGGTTCCAACCCGCCAGCTCTACAGTGTATGTGGCCAGCACCCTAACTGCTGAGCCACAGGCGCAAAACTGGCTTTTACATGATTCTTAAATAAATTTTATCATGTATGTTTGAAGTTTACAATACAATGCTACAACATACAGATAAACGATAAAATGGTTACTAAAGAAAATACCTATCATAGTTATATTTTTGTGACAAAAGCAGGTAAAATCTACTTATTTAACCAAAATCCCTATTACAGGCTTGGCACCTGTGGCTCAAGTGGCTAAGGCGCCAGCCACATACCTAAGGTAGTGGGTTCGAATCCAGCCCAGGCCCGCCAAAATGACAAGGATGGCTGCAACCAAAAAATAGCTGGGCATTGTGGCGGGCGCCTGTGGTCCCAGATACTTGGGAGGCTGAGGCAGGAGACTTGCTTGAGCCCAGGAGTTGGAGGTTGCTGTGAGCTGTGATACCACAGCACTCTACCCAGGGGGACAGCTGAGGCTCTGTCTCAAAAAAAAAAAAAAAGAAAAAACCCTATTACAGTACAATTTTAATACTAGTCCCCATATTGTACACTCTATCCCCAGAACTGTTCCTCCTCTGTATCTGCTACTTTGTACTTCTAACCTCTATCTCTCATTCCTCCCCCACTGCTGCCCCCAATAAGAACTGCTTTATTTTCCAGAGAAGTCTATCTTAATATTCAGTATCACAACATGCACCAATAAAATACCAATCAATCGCTCTTCCTATGTAGAGGCTATGGAAGAACAAGGTGTATATGTTCATGTGGCACTACTAAGGCACATTCATTTTTTTTTTTTTTTTTTTTTTGAGGCAGAGCCTCAAGCTGTCACCCTGGGTAGTATGCCATGGCATCGCAGCTCACAGCAACTTCTCACCTGGCTTAAATGATTCTCTTGCCTCAGCCTCCCAAGTACAGGAACCCACCACAAAGCCCAACTATTTTTTTGGTTGCAGTTGGGTTTTTTTTTTTTTGAAACAGAGCCTATTATCCCTATTTTACAGCTCAAGAAACTGAACCTCCACAGAAAGTGGACTCTATGTCTTCAACAGATTGCCCAGTCATATTATAACTTTAGAGTCCTCAGTATTTACTTCTGCTTGGTTTTCACTGCTATGTAAAGTTAGCTTTTTTCCCTAGCCTCATCTGGCTAATTATTCTGTTTTTTTTTTTTGAGACAGAGGCTCACTATGTCACCCTCGGTAGAATGCCATGGTGTCACAGCTCACAGCAACCTCAAACTCTTGGGCTTAAGCGATTCTCTTGCCTCAGCTTCCCAAGTAGCTGGGACTATAGGTGCCTGCCACAATGCCTACCTTTCTTTGTTGTTGTTGCAGTTGTCATTGTTGTTTAGCTGGCTGGGGCTGGGTTCAAAGCCTCCAGCCTTGGTGCATGTGACCAGCGCGGTAAACACTGTGCTTTGGGCGCGGAGCCTGCCTAATTGTTTTTTTTGAGACAGAGCCTCAAGCTGTCCCCCTGGGTAGAGAGCCATGGCATCACAGCTCACAGCAACCTCCAACTCCTGGGCTCAAGCGAGACCCCTGCCTCAGCCTCCCAAATAGCTGGGACCACAGGCACCCGCCACAACGCCCAGCTATTTTTTGGTTGCAGCCGTCATTGTTATTTGGCAGGCCCAGGCTGGATTTGAACCCGCCACCTTAGGTGTATGTGGCTGGCGCCTTAGCCACTTAAGCCACAGGCACCAAGCCTGGCTAATTATTCTTAAAAGCATTTCTGTACTTAGAAATACTACAGAACCTAAATCTTTAGCCCTAATTTAGCAAAGCAGTTATAAATTAAAATCTTAACTTACATGTAAGTTTAATATGGTCTCTCTTATGGAAAAAAAAAGGCTGAAAGAAGTTAGAGATGATTTATTCACTCTCATTTCCTCTAAAATACTACCCTTTATTCACATTTAGAATTTTAAACCCTGGCAGAGTAGCTCCAGCCTGAAAGAATACATAAGTAGACAAAAGTACTGAATAAAGTTACTAAGTACTTTTAAAAATTTGATTACTAGCCTCCTTACTCATTTTACTAACCAATTAACATAAAACGTACTAAATCCAGCATAAGGTACTGCTTCAACAGACAATTTACAGGAATGAAAGATCTTACTCTCTATTTCCTCTTACTTAAAAAAAGTACTAACTTTTTTAAGGCACGTGGTATACACAAAATTTCTAGAAAAAGAATCTTAAGATGTAGTCCTGTACTAAGCGAATTGACAATCTAGTAAAGAAATTGGAGAGGTACAAACACAAAACTAAATATACAGAGTTTTTGCAATTGTATGGAGAGGGAAACAGCTGAGTTATTTCATAAAAATTAGGAAATTAAAAGCAGCCTTGTTCAAAACGTTACAGCACACGTCTAAGGCTTGTTCAGCTGCCACTTATTGTCCCTGCAGTAGCTGAAACCACCTTCTAAAACTCACTAAGACAAATAAAACCATTTTAATAAACTTAATGAACGGAAGCCCTGGTAGGGCCAGCGAGCCAAGTTTCCATGGGATGCAAACGGCCTACCGATTCACAGTGGGCTTCCTCACCGCGGATGAATAGCAAAACCGCTTCCATCTCTAAACACCCGTAAAGGAAAGTTGCCCCTGAAGGACCCGTGCCCGCCCCAAACTGGGAGGATGGCCTGCAAGTCAGCCCCTACGCGCCTGCCTGAAAGGAAGTGGTGGCGACCTTAGTCCAGTCGGCAGGCCGGTCACGCGGCTTCTCCTCAGGAAGCTGGCCCTGGGCACCGTGGCTCACACCCCTGTACAGGCAGCACCCGCTAGCGCTCGCTTAGCCACCGCCTTCCTCGAGGCCCAGTGGGAAGTGCGAGCATCCGGGGCTTCAGCCGTGCACACCGCCTCCTCCATGAGGGACCGCAGAGCGGAACCCGCGCCAGTCAACCTCCAGCACCGCCGCCAACTCCGCTACCCAGGGTGGTCGCGGAAAGCTGGGGCGCGGCCGAATGACGCAAAAAGTCGCGTACGCACGCGCAATGGCGCGTGTCCAAGGCACCGCCCCCGTGCCCTCGCCCGGGGTTTTTTCCCGGGGCGACCGCTGGCCGAGTGTAGTGGGCGGGGCGCGGAGGCGGGGCGGTACTTGGGGGTTGGGCCGGTTGGAGCATGGGCCTGAGTGAGCTAGGGTTAGGCAATTTAGTGCAATATTTCACCAGGTGCCATTTCCTGACCGAGTAGTCAAAATCGGAGTTCCGTGTGCCTCTTATTTAGAATGCAAATTCCCAAGGGCAGTCAGCAAATGAAGCTGCATTTTGGGCAGCGTCCTGGGCGTGGCCCTAGGGGACAAGCGTGTAAGGGGCGGGGCTCAGGCGGCTAGACAAGCCCAGACCGAGTCTTTGCCTTTCTTCCCAGATGCCAATTGACCGAACCCTGGAAGGGATGGAGTTTGTGGTTTAGAGATAGCCTATCTGGAGACACTTGAAACTGAGATTTGTTTTTTCGGGAGCTGCATAGGAGACCCACTGTTAGGCTGTACCTCCAATGGTTCCTCCTGGAATGGAGAAATTCCCTAGGATCCACTATCATGGTTTCCCCCAATAAAGACAAAGACAGGGTTCATTCATAAGAAGCAGGGTAGAAGTTCTCAGTAAAAAATAAAAATTAAAAGAAGCAGGGAAGAGCAACTAGCTGGACTGAGTTCTGCTGATAAATCAATGATTCCTTGGTTACAGTTGTAAAAGGCCTTTGGAGGATGTTGTTCCAGGTGAGACTGAAACGAAAACACTATTATATTGAGAGAGGATACTCGAGAAGGGTGAGAGGTCTGGGAGAACAGGTCTTCTCAGGGAGACCACAAGGATGCACCTGCAGGGTCCTCTCCATGGTGACTCAGCTCTTGGGAATTTGTAGACTTAAATTTCCTGGAACCTGGAAATTTACAAGTTCTGTGAAATCCTGTAGTTCTATAGGGGCTGGACTACCCGCTCTATTCATACTGGCCAATGGGAAGGGTACCTGTAGGGTGGAACTTCTTGACTATCAATGAAAGGAGAAAGACCAAGCCAGTCGGAGAGCACAGCCATTTGGAAATCTATGCTGCAAGCTGCCGGCTGATGAATAAAGCCCTTCCTCTTATAAACGTGGTGTTTGAGTGCTCTTTCTCTCTGTTGGGCCTGGGCCACGTCTTCCTGCAACAATATTACATTTAGGTCACACAGGGTGAGAATCTTTATAAAATGTTTATTGAAACAAAATGCCAAGTATTATTTTCCCTTCTCAGACTTTAATCCTACGGGACAATTGTGTTCTAGACCGTATATACAGCCCCTGACCACTACGGTTTTGGTATAGGTCACTATACAGCTTCTAATTTGAAAACTTTTCAGGCTCAGTGCCTGTGGCTCAAGTGGCTAGGGCTCCAGCCACATACATCTAAGGTGGCGGGTTCGAATCCAGCCCTGCCCACCAAACAACAAAGACGGTTGAAACCAAAAAATAGCCAAGCATTGTGGTGGGTGCCTGTAGTCCCAGCTACTTGGGAGGCTGAGGCAGGAGACTCGCTTGAGCCCAGGAGTTGGAGGTTGCTGTGAGCTGTGATGCCACAGCACTCTACCCAGGGGGACAGCTTGAGGCTCTGTCTCAAAAAAAAGAAAGAAAGAAAAAGAAAGCTTTTCATCTGCTGTGAGGTTGGCAACCAGGCAACCATGCGTCTTAGAATTGGCTCAGAGGATCTATTACTTTCTTGGTCTTATAGCTAGATGACATTGTCAGATAAGGAATTACATTGAATATCGAAAGATAGTTGGGGCTCGGTGCCAGCCACATACACCTAAGGTGGCGGGTTCGAATCCAGCCCAGGCCCACCAAACAACAAAGATAACTGCAACCAAAAAATAGCCAGGTGTTGTGGTGGGTGCCTGTGGTCCCAGCTACTTGGGAGGCTGAGGCAGGAGACTTGCTTAAGCCTAGGAGTTGGAGGTTGCTGTGAGCTGTAATGCCACGGCACTCTACCCAGAGGGACAGCTTGAGGCTCTGTCTCAAAAAAAAAGAAAAAAAGATAGTTGGCAAGTTGGCCTCTCATGATATAGCAGGAAACCGACACAGACAGAAGACTCCAGGCACCAGTTGATTAGAGGAAGCAGCTTTATTTTGGCTGGGGGAACTTGGAAAACCAGTGTTTCTAAAACCAAGCCCCCCATCAGAATCCCCTGCCTCCTTTTTATCCACTTTTCAGGGCTAGAGTGCATGTGAGGGTCATAAAACAGAGAGAGAGATGACATCATCCTCAAGGTCCTGGGCTCAAGGGGGAAGGTCAAATTCACCCACGTCCTTGAGACCGGTTGGACCACCTGCCCTCAAAGGCAACGGAAGCCTAAGGAAGTTACTAGGTTACAATCTAGGCCCCACATATGTCAAGGGAGGAACATACAGACAACAGAAATGCCTGTGGCTTGGCTAAGGCCCACACAGGGCGGCTAGGACAGATTCTTTTAACTCTCCTTTTACTTTCTTGCCTCATTCCCCTCTTTGAGACTCAGAACAACTTGTTATGGAGTCTCACCACCATCCTCCTCAACTTGTGCCATAGTTCGTTGGTGGGCTTCTTTGAGACACAGTCGAACTCACTAGGTTTCTCACCATCTGGAGCAATACTGGCACTAGGCATGGGAGGAGAAGGCAAGTACCCAATAATAATATTTCTGAGAACCATTCTCTAAAGATGAACTTCAGATTAAATCCATGTCACACCTGTACTGGCACATGAGCCAGTTTGAAAATTTCATTAGTTATATTTTTCACTACTAGACCTTGATCATCTATTTTCAGATAACAGTTGGTCAGACTGAACTTTCCACAAACTTCTCCTTCTGCAGCAAGTAAATAATCCAAAGCTAATCTGTTTTGATACACAGCATTTCTTATTTGAGTTTGCTGGTGGGCAAGGAGGGTCAAAGCTTTGCTGGTCTTATTAGTGATTATTTTTAAGACTGCTTGCAATCGTATGATGCAATTTAGCATAACCTAGGGGTTCAGTAACCTCATGACTCATCCTTTGCCCATGTGGCTGGCCCATAGTTTGTATTATTCTTTCTGGGGGCGACTCATCTTCTTTCCACTCCCCTATTTGTAAGTCCTGACAATGCCACCGAACTTCTGCCTCTGGGCTGGCTACTGGAAGCCCAAACAGTTCTCCTGCCTTGATGGGCAGCAGAAAGAAAGAAGGCTTTATAAAACCTATGACAAAACTGCCTGTCCATTGGTCAGGTAGTTGGGCATATGCCTTATCCCCACAAATCTAATACATTCCCTGTGTGGAAGTCCAGTTTCATGAGAATCCTGGATGCCACCAGGCATCTGAGGTCAGAGAACCGGTCTAGGGGATTTAGTTCTGTCCGATTCAGTCCCCACCAGACAGTCATTCCAGTAGTAGCATTGTACAGTCTTTGACCTAGGCAATTTAGCTGTCCTACCGGCACAATGAGATTTTTTCCTTCACTTCTTGCTAGGTAATTGCCCAGTAATCCTTGCCTTCAGGATCCATACATTGTCCTTCAGGTCTCTCCGATATGGAGCAATGTCTGAGGTAGGCTCAGTGGGAGTGAGTTCTCTAGTGGGAAGCATGGCCACTGATCTCCTGTTCCTCCACATATAAAGCAAGAAGTTACATTCAGGGACTGTGCCACACTTTCAGCCAATTGAAAGAACAAATTCTTTGTACCTTTTGGGAGTGGTGGCACAGGCTGTTCTAATTCATCATAGAAGGTGTGGTAAACAGCCACCTGACTGGCCTGACAGGAGGCAACCTGTCCGCTGACCCTTAACTGACATATTGGGCCTGGCCGGTGCCATCTATTCCCAAAGCCATGACTAGTCCTTTTGCTTACTGATTCTGTTCTAATAGTAAACTCATAGTAACTGGGTGCCTCTGAGAGCTTGTAGCAAACATGAGGTTGTCCATCCCCAGGGTCACACACCTTATATTGGGTAGTATTATATAAGCAAGTCCCTTGCTGAGTCCCTGTACATTCATAGTAACTATAGAACAATAGAATAGTTGTCATTTTCTGGCTTACGTTTGTGGGATGAATTCCCACAAAATTAAATGAAATGTGCTCTTTTAATTCCAGAAACTGAGTGAAAAGACTCGTGAATATTATGTGTTTTGTCGAGGCCTAAGCAACCTGGGAAAGCATGGCGGAGGGGTCTGCAGGCAAGGCTTAACAGCCTCCTACATGGAACCCCGACTGTGCAGTCAAGTCAGCCTGCCAGATAAGGGTTTAAATGGCCTATCTGTGCAGGGGACATGACTCAAAGGTTGGTGTGAGTGAAAAGAAAAACTTCTTAGTAATGATGTGAGTAAAAGAACACTCTGTCGTAACAGCAGGGCCTCCAAACCATGAGAAAACAGTCATGGAGCCTGTTTCTCGGAAATTTAATTAAGTACATGGAAGAAAAAAATTTTACTCCCCTGTTTATCCTGACCTTTAACTTTAACAAAAGAAGTCAGATAATGTATAGTTGTTTTAGGTCTTTAGAGAGGCTAGTCTTAAGATGGTTATCTCACTTTCCAGGACTTTCTTTCTTTAGGCTAGTCTTAAGATAGGTATCTCACTTTCCCAGACTTTCTTTCTTTCTTTCTCTAGTTTAAGATAAGAATAGAGGATGTGGGCTCGGCGCCTATAGCTCAACCGGCTAAGGCGCCAGCCACATAAACCTAAGGTGGCGGGTTTGAATCCCCAG
>NW_003852565.1:250895-252667 GCF_000181295.1 Otolemur garnettii
AAAAAAAAAAAAAAAAAGCTTTGGTACTTAGTCTTGCATTGGAAAGTTAGAAATGTCCCTTTGTGTTTGTCAAAGTGACCACAGAGTAGGGTACTTTCACTCTGAGATCCTGCCCTAGAGTCAGTTTCTTGCATAAGGAGAGCAGTAGCAGCTTGAGCCCGTAAGCAGGGTGGCCATCCTGCTGTTACTCCATCCAGCTGCTTGGAGAAGTAGATTACAGGCCTTGGCCAGGACCCAACAAACTGGGTTAATACACCCACAGCCATCTTATCTCTCTCTGAGACATACAGAATGAAGGGCTTGGTCAGGTCTGGCAGTCCCAGTGCAGGAGCAGTCATTATTCTTATCTTTAGCTGGGAGAAGGCACGTTCCTGTTTTCTTCTTCACTGTAAGGGCTTTCCTTTCTCTCCTTTAGTTGCCTCATACAAAGGTTTAGCCACGATGGCAAAGTTGGGGATCCAAAGACGACAGAAGCCAACTGTGCCTAGGAATTCCCGAACCTCTTTTGGCTTGTGGGGGTGGGGAGGCAACTATTGACTTGCCTCCTCTCCATGCCTAGACTCCTCTTTCTCTCCTAGATAATGTACTCCCCACTGGTAGATCTGGGCTTTTCGCTTAGACATTTTATAGATAAATACCTTTAGATGTCACAATAGGCAGCCTGTACCTTGAACACAGCCCTTCAGGGTAGGGTGTTCTAGGAGGAGGTCATCAACATATTGAAGCAGCACACATTCTAATTCCTCAGCAGAGAATTTATGGAAGTCACGAGCCAGTGCTTCTCCAAAAATCATGGGTGTTTTGAATCCCTATGGCAACCTGGTCCATGTGTTCTGGATCACAGTTTCCATGTCTGGTCTCTCTCACTGGAAAGAAAACAGACTCTGGCTTCCTAGAGCCAGCCTTATACTAAAAAGGCATCTCTTAAGTCCAGGAAAGTGGGCCATTTGGCTTCCGCTGGGTAACAGACCCATCAGAGTATATGGATTAGGTATAGGAGGATGCAGTGTTGCAGTTATGTCTTTTACAGGGAAATTCTCATTTTAGGCTTTAAGTTTTCCTGAGGAATCTATATAGACATAGTAGATAACATTTAATACTGTACAAATTTTCCCAGTGTAGCCAACAGGTGACATTTGTTGAGTTTTAAGGATTCAGAGTAAATATAACTACTGTATACAGTTCTATACTTTTTGGCCAATCTCTTAATTTTATTTAGCAGTTTAATTCAGAAAAACAGTTATGTTTCATGTTATGAGTTGACAGTACAGACAAGGCTGGGATTTCATACTGGTGGGCCACAGCCTCTTTTTCCTTTGAATTATTTTTCTCTCTCCAATTTCTCTCTTTACTAAAGACAAATTATAGCAGAACCAGCTCAGTTGCTAAAATAAACTGTACCTTCAGTATACTGATTATTTGCATAAAGCACACTAAGAATTATTATTAGCCATCTAGACTCTTTGGCTTTGATGGAAACTTTTATAAGGAATTTTCAGGCTGGACTTTCTCAAAAGCTTTTCATTAGCCCAGGTTTCATCTGTGCCATTAGATACCTGTATGCATTGGGTAAATTCCTCTTCTCTTGAGGTCCCCAAGCACATTTCAATTCCCAGACCTGTCAGCAAGCGACCTTCATTACTAAACCATAGATCAGGAAAGGTTACTGATGGGTATCTGGCCAGTTTTCCAAAGGGTTTTTTTTTTTTTTTTTTGAGACAGAGCCTCAAGCTATCCCCCTGGGTAGAGTGCTGTGGCTTCACAGCTCACAG
>NW_003852565.1:254399-256493 GCF_000181295.1 Otolemur garnettii
CTATAAAACAGAATCTCAGTTCACTATGAAGTCACCCATTCACTCAGCCAAACTGATAATTAGAAGGTTTAAAAAGCAAGAATCTTATCCTTTGATAAAGACTTAGTTTCCCCAACAATTTAAACAAACAAATTATTACCTTTTACAAATGAGAGACATTTTATGACATGTAACATTGATACAGGATTTTCCCACTCAGAGCTGGACAGGGAACCCCCATTTTTCAGGCTCAGGTGAGCTCAGATATCAGACTCCCATCTCACGGGCCCCAACCAGCTCATGAACAAAGCAGCCTGAAACCTTTTGGATGGCTCCACCCTGACTAAGGAGCACACACCCTAATCCTCTCCCCAGACAAAAACCCCAGCAAAGACCTAATAACCTTGTCCAAGATGTGGGGCTGCATTCATCCATTTGCCAGAACACACACTCAATTTGTAAAGATATTTTTCCATCTACCAAGTCCTGACCAAAATATCTCTCAGGGCCAATTATTTATACCTAGACAAAGGACTCAAGCAGGAAACCTCTGACCTGGGCCTCCTCCCCCCTTCCAGAGGCTGTCCACTTTGGAGACCTGTTCCTGATATTGATACAGCCCCACAAAGCATGAGATTTACACTGTCTCCCCCATATTTTTCAAGGGCCATCCAGAGCTCACTGGCCTGCCTGAACTGCAACACTTTCCAAGGCAGAGCCCCTCTGCCAATAGCTCTGGCACTCTTTACTCCCTCTGCATGCCCATCAGTCCAACAAAGTCCCATTTTATCACTGATCTGTGGCCTGCGGGCTCAATTCTCAAATTCCTGAGCCCAAAAACTCACTGAAGAAATTCCAGTGACAAAACTACAAAATCCTTTCTCATGTCTCTTCTTTTTCCCCCAAGATGATGTGGCCATGTGGCTGCCAAAGACAGAAAGCCGAAAACCTGGAACTTCCAGTTTCCCTCGGAATAGCCAGGGGGCAAAGTTGGAGCAGGGGAGAAGGACACACTCACACATTCATTTTACCCCAAGAATAGGGTGGGGGGTATGAAACCCCACCTATTGTTACCTGTCTCATTTATTCTCACATGCATACAATTCCAACCCATTTCTTTTCTTTTCTTTCTTTTTTTGTTTTTTTTTGAGACAGAGCCTCAAGCTGTCCTCCTGGGTAGAGTGCCAAGGCATCACAGCTCACAGCAACCTCCAACTCCTGGGCTCAAGTCAGTCCCCTGCCTCAGCCTCCCAAGTAGCTGGGACCACTGGTGCCCGCCACAACACCTGGCTATTTTTTGGTTGCAGCCGTCATTGTTGTTTGATGCGCCCAGGCTGGATTCGAACTCCCCACTTTAGGTGTTTGTGGCTGGCGCCTTAGCCACTTGAGCCACAGGTGCTGAGCCTAAACCCATTTCTTAACCTGGGCAGCCTCAATTTCCCACTGGAGTTGCCACTTAGCCATTGGAGGTAAACCAACACTCCCCTAGGCCCTGTGATGGGAGATCCAACTCCACTCTTGGAGTTCTCTGTTACACCACATCCACACACTCTCACACACCTCTCAACAGACCTGCTGGTGATCTAGTGCCCAAGGAGGTGATCAGGATCCTCTTCCACTAAAATTGTAGTGGGCTCCTGGATCAATCATACCTTACTCTGGATGTCCTGGCGCCACCTGTTAACCAGTTCCTCTCTGGTGCTCAGCCTCTGCAGTGACCTGCCGCAGGGACCTCACCAGCTCAGTCTCAACAAGAAGTTCCTCTGGGAGGATTTGTGTCAGAAGTGCTCTGAGGATTGCATCACCAGACCATCTGGAGTTCCCTATGGGGGTGATCTGCGGGGCAGGTAGAACCCGACCCAAAGAATCTGGCTGCATGGTTTTGCCACCAAACCTTGCTTCCCAGTCAGGGAACCAAGAAATGTATCAGGAAACTGACGCAGACAGAAGACTCCAGGCACCAGTTGATTAGAGGAAACGGTTTTATTTCAGCCAAGGGAACTCGGAAAACCAGTGTATCTAAAACCAAGCCCCTCTCCCCTCCTGAATCCCCTGCCTCCCTTTTATCCACTTTTCAGGGCTAGAGTGCATGTGAGGGTCATAAAACAGAGAGAG
>NW_003852565.1:256741-263380 GCF_000181295.1 Otolemur garnettii
CATTGTTGTTTGGCGGGTCCAGGCTGGGGATTCGAACCCGCCACCTTAGGTGTACGTG
Organism: Otolemur garnettii; assembly: GCF_000181295.1. NCBI lineage: Eukaryota > Metazoa > Chordata > Mammalia > Primates > Galagidae > Otolemur > Otolemur garnettii. Next base: position 256,800 of record NW_003852565.1, read on the forward strand.
GCTGGCGCCTTAGCCGGTTGAGCTATAGGCGCCGAGCCACACCCTCATCCTTGACACCAGTTGGACCACCTGCCCTCAAAGGCAATGGAAGTCCAAGGAAGTTACTAGGTTACAATCTAGGCCCCAGAGATGTCAAGGAAGAAACATACAGACAACAGAAATGCCTGTGGCTTGGCTAAGGCCTACACAGGGTGGCTAGGACAGACTCTTTTAGCTCTGCTTTTACTTTTTTGCCTCAATGATACAGTGAATTGATGAAAAATGACCCATTCTCTAGCCACCCACATATTTCCCAGTGACTTTGCAGCTCCACTCCATCCCCTGAATCTGCATTGGGCTTGGAACACTACTGAGCAATAAAAGGAACGAGCTATTGATACATGCTATTGAGGCAAGAAAAGTAAAAGCAGAGCTAAAAAGAATATGTCCTAGCCACCCTACTTAGACCTTAGCCAAGCCGCAGGCATTTCTGTTGTCTGTATGTTTTTCCCTTGACATGCGTGGGGCCCAGATTGTAACCTAGTAACTTCCTTAGGCTTCCATTGCCTTTGAGGGCAGGTAGCACAACCAGTCCCAAGGACGCGGGTGAATCTGACCTTCCCCTTGAGCCTGGGACCTTGAGGATGATGTCATGTCTCTCTCTGTTTTATGACCCTCACATCTACTCTCACCCTGAAAAGTGGATAAAAGAGAGGTGAGAGCTTGAGTCCGGGGGCTTGGTTTTGGAAACACTGGTTTTCCAAGTTTCCCCGGCCTAAATAAAGCCGCTTCCTCTAACCAATTGGTACCTGGAGTCTTTTGTCTGTGTCAGTTTCCTGCTACATTTCTTGGTTCCCTGACCGGAAAGCAAGGTTTGGTGGCAAAACCATGCAGCCAGATTCTTTGGGTCGGGTTCTGTCCGCCCTGCAGATCACCCCTGTGGGGAACTCCAGCTGGTCTGACGATGCAGTCCTCAGAGTGCTCCTGGCACAAATTCTCCCAGAGGAACGTCTAGTTGAAACTAAGCTGGCGAGGTCCCTGCAGCAGGTCATTGCAGAGGCTGAGCATCAGAGAGGTACTAGTAAGAGGTGGTGCCAGGACATCCAGAATAAGGTAGGATCCTGTGAGGCCCACTACATTTTTAGTGGAAGAGGGAGTCTGATCAACCCCTTGGGCATTAGATTGCCGGCAAGTGGAAGGTGTGTGAAAGAGTGTGGTGTGCATGTGAGTCTCGGGAGGGAGACCTTGGGTGGAAATGGGGAACGAGCAAGGGAAGCCCACCCCACTGACTACCATGTTGAAGCACTTTAAGAAGGGATTTGTAGGTGACTATGGGGTTACTATGACACCAGGAAAGCTAAGGAGTCTTTGTGAGCAGGAATAGCTCTCCTTTGGGATTGGATGGTCATCAGAGGGAAGTTTAGAGAGATCCCTAGTGTTTGTGGTATGACACAGAGTTACTGGAAAAGGGGGTCACTCTGAGCAGTTTCCATACATAGATACCTGGCTATAGCTAGTAGTGAACCCACCTTCTTGGTTGAGAGGGCAGGTTGCGACAGTGCTAGTAACACAGGAACAGGAAGGGAAAGTGCTTTCCACCCAACCTAGAGTAGTGGTGCTGAAGATATTGGCAGATCTGGTACCAAGAGGCATTGTTGCAGAGGCTGAGAAAGGGACACAGAAAACTACCAATTTGGCTTGAGTAAATGAGGTCCTCCAAGGAAATACTGAGAGTCCAGGCCAGTTCTATGAGAGGTTATGTGAAGCATTTCAGATGTACACTCCCTTTGACCCTGAGAGCCCTGAGAATCAGAGGATGGTTAATATGGCCCTAGTTAGCCAAAGCGCTGGGGATATATGGTGAAAACTGCAGAAGCAGGAGGGGTTTGCAAGTATGAACACCTCACAACTCCTTGAAATTGCACAAAAGGTCTTTGTGAATGGGGAAGCAGTAAGCTATAGGGAGGAAGACAGGCACGTGAGGGCCAATCTCATAGCCACAGCTCTGAAAGGCACGAGGAGGACTCCCTTTCAAAGAGGACAAAGTCAAGGAGTGTGAGGAAGTAGGGGACCTAGGATAAAAGGCCCCCCCTTGTGAAGGGATCAGTATGCAACTGGCCGAGAGATAGGGCATTGGAAGAATGAGTGTCCCCAGAGGCAAGGAAGTGTGAAACATCCTGGGAGAGAGGCCACAGAACTGGAAGAGTAGGGAGCCCTCTATAACTTAGTGGGAAATGTCCTGCCAGACTGAAGGGGACCAGACTCAGCTGCCCCTGGAGAGTCCACGGTCCAAGTAAAGATCAGGGGCAAGGACATTGACTTTCTAGTTGATACTGGGGCCAAACACATGATAGTCACCCAGCCAGTAGCCCCTCTCTCAGACCACAGAATTGACATCATAGGAGCAACTGGAGCCACTACTGAACAAGCCTTTTGTCTCCCTTGGCAGTGTTCCATAGGAGGTCATGAGGTAATTCATCAGTTTCTCTACATATCTAATTGCCCCTTACCTCTCCTGGGTAGGGACCTCCTAGGAAAATTAAGAGCCACAATCTCTTCTCTGATCAAGGACCTATGCAGCTACAACCTATGCAGCTACCTATAAGCCCAAATCAGGTCTGGTCTTAGCCTTAACCAGGCCTCGGGAGGAGGAATGGAGGCTGTTTGTGACTCAGCCAGGGGAAGGGCTGAGGCCTGAACTGGCCCAGCAGTGGCCATGAATCGGAGTGGAAGATAACCCCCCAGGGCTTACAGTAAACCAGCCACCGATAATGGTAGAGGTAAAGCCAGGAGCAAGGCCAGTGAGGCAAAGTAGGTACCAAGTGCCCAGGGAGGCCCTGGAAGGGACCCAGGTGCACCTTCAGAGACTTGAGGAGTTTGGCATAATCATACACTGCCAGTCTCCCTGGAACACTCCCTTGCTCCCTGTGCAGAAGCCCAGCACAAAGAACTATAGGCCAGTGTAGGATTTGAGGCTTGTTTAATAAGGCAACTGTGACACTGCACCCCACAGCGTCTGATCTATATACTCTGATGAGCCTGTTGCCAGCCAAAGTTAAGTGATTTACTTGCCTTGACTTAAAGAATTTCTTTTTTAGTATAAGACTGGCTCTGGAGAGCCAGAGGCTCTTTGCCTTCCAGTGGGAGAGGCCAGACACAGGAGCTGCAATCTAGTACACGTGGACCAGGTTGCCACAGGGGTTCAAAAACTCCCCCATGATTTTGGGGGAAGCGCTGGCTCATGATCTCCAGAAGTTCCCAGCCAAGAAACTGGGGTGTGTGCTGCTCCTAGGACACCCTACCCTGGAGGGTTGTGCTCAAGGTACATACTGCCTATTGCCACATCTAGAGGTATGTGGCTATAAAGTGTCTAAGCAAAAGGCCCAGATTTGCCAGCAGCAAGTACATTATCTAGGATTTATCATCCAGCGGAGAGGAATCTAGGCAGGGAGAGGCAGCAAGTCATTAGTCGCCTCCCCACCCCCACAAGTTGAAAGCAAGTTCGGGAATTCCTAGGTGCAGTCAGTTTCTGTCGTCTTTGGATCCCCAACTTTGCCATTGTGACTAAGCCTTTGTATGAGGCAACCAAAGGAGAGGAAAGAAAGCCCTTAGAGTGGGGAAGAGAACAGGAATGGGCCTTCTCTCAGCTAAAGATGGGGCTAATGACTGCCCCTGCACTGGGACTGTCAGACCTGACCAAGCCCTTCACTCTGTATGTCTCAGAGAGAGATAAGATGGCTGTGAGTGTGTTAACCCAGCTGGTTGAGTCCTGGCCAAAGCCTATAGCCTACCTCTCTAAGCAGTTAGATGGAGTGGCAAAAGGATGGCCACCCTGCTTACGGGCTCTAGCCACTACTGCTCTCCTTGTGCAAGAAGCTGATAAGCTGACTGTAGGGCAGGATCTCAGAGTGAAAGTACCCCACATTGTGGTCACTTTGATGAACATAAAGGGACATTTCTGGCTTACTAATGCAAGACTAACCAAGTACCAAAGCTTGATGTGTGGCAATCCACGCATAACAGTGGAAGTATGTAACACCTTGAACCCAGCCACGCTCCTTCCAGCCAGTGGAAGAGAGACTGAGCATGACTGTGTGGAAGTTATAGATAATGTGTACTCTAGCAGACCTGACTTGCATGACTAGCCTTGGACAGACGCAGACTGGGACTTGTATGTTGATGGAAGCAGTTATGAGATGGCACAAGATGAGCGACAAGCTGGGTATGCAGTGGTCACCTTACCAGAGACTGTAGAGGCTAAGCCTCTACCCCAAGGGACATCTGCTCAGAAGGCAGAGTTAATTGCCTTGACTCAAGCCTTAGAACTAAGCCAAGGAAAGAGTGTAAATATTTACACTGACTCTAAATATGCCTTTCTGACTCTCCAAGTGCATGGGGCACTATACAAGGAGAAGGGACTCTTAAATTCTGGGGGAAAGGACATTAAGTATCAGCAGGAGATACTTCACCTGCTAGAGGCAGTATGGAAACCCCAGAAAGTGGCAGTGATGTATTGTCGTGGACATCAAAGGGATGCTTCCACCATCACTAAGGGGAACACAAGAGCTGACACTGAGGCCAAGAGGGCTGCCTCCCAGCTGTACCAGGTATCACAAGTGGCTCCCCTCATCCCATAGTTTCCAGAAATCACCCCATCTACTCTTGGGAAGAGAAGGAATGGTTGGCAGTGGAGGGGAGCCAGGAAGCAGAGGGAGGATGGATAAAGGTGCCTGATGGACGAGTAGCAGTCTCCCAGCTCCTAGGAGCCACTGTGGTAATGGCAATGCATGAAAGCGCCCATCTTGGATAGGAGTCCCTGATGAATTTGCTGGGTCGGTACTTCTACATCTCTCACCTGGCAGCCCTGGCCAAAGCCATTAGTCAGCGATGTGTCACCTGCAGCCAGTTCAACGCCCATCAAGGACCCACAGTACCCCCAGGAATCCAGTCATATGGAGCAACACCCTTCAAGGACTTTCAGGTAGACTTCACTGAAATGCCTAGGTGTGGAGGAAACAAGTACTTGCTGGTGATGGTGTGCAGCTACTCCGGATGGGTAGAAGCATAACCTACCCACACCAAGAAGGTGCAAGAAGTCACCCGGGCACTCTTGAGAGACATTATAATACGGTTTCGGCTCCTGCTACGGATTGGGTCAGACGATGGGCCAGCATTCATCTCTGAATTGGTCCAGAAGACGGCTAACATCCTTGGCATCACCTGGAAATTCCACACAGCCTACTGCCCACAAAGCTCAGGAAAAGGTGGAATACATGAATATAACTGTCAGAACAAGTTTAGGGAAAGTATGCCAGGAGACAAATTTACAGTGGGTAAGCTCCCTCACTTTGGTGTTATTTAAGATTAGGTGTACTCCTACGAAGAGGACAGGATTCTCACTGTATAAGATCTTATATCATAGGCCACCCCCCCTTACTACGGAGCTTGCCAGGATCCCCACCCAGGAACTGGGGGAGGTAGAATTAAGGAAGTGTTTCAGGCCCTGGGAAAGGTGACAGAGGCAGTGTCAGAATGGGTGAATGAGAGGTGCCCTGTTAGTTTGTTTTCCCTTGTCCACCCTTTCCCTCCAGGAGCTGCGGTATGGGTTAAAGACTGGAGCATGTCTCCCCTGAGGGTGAGATGGAAAGGCCTTACAACATTATCCTGAGCACACCTTCCGCTGTGAGAGTAGTAGAAATTCCTGCCTGGATCCCTTACAGCAGAGTGAAGCCTGCCACGGAGCCGGAGGAGGAACCGCCTCCACCTAAGAGGAGCCGGACTGAGCAGGATGTGACAGCGGCAGCTGATACTGAGTTCCCACAGTGTGGGCTCCGCATCTCAACAACTCCTGGGGCTCGGCGCCTGAGGCTCAAGTGGCTAAGGCGCCAGCCACGTACACCTAAGGTGCTGGTTCAAATCCAGGCTGGACCTGCCAAACAATAATGACGGCTGCAACCAAAAAATAGCTGGGCGTTGTGGTGGGAGCCTGTGGTCCCGGCTACTTGGGAGTCTGAGGCAGGAGGCTCGCTTGAGCCCAGGAGTGGGAGGTTGCTGTGAGCTGAGATGCCACGGCACTCTACCCAGGGGTACAGCTTGAAGATTCTGCCTCCAAAAAAAAAAAAATAATAAAAAAAAAACCCCACGCTGTACCTCAGAAGTGCATTTATGTACATAGTTACCATTCAATAAAAAAAAAAAAGAAAAAGAAAAAATGCTCACCATCCCTAATCATCAGAGAAATGCAAATCAAAACTACTTTGAGATATCATCTAACTGCAGTGAGATTAGCCTATATCACAAAATCCCAACCAGAGATGCTGGCGTGGATGTGGAGAAAAGGGAACACTCCTACACTGCTGGTGGGAATGTAAACTAATACGTTCCTTTTGGAAAGACATGTGGAGAACTCTTAGAGAACTAAAAATAGACCTGCCATTTGATCCTGCATTTCCTTTATTAGGTATATTTCCAGACGACCAAAAATAGCATTACAACAAAAATATTTGTATCAGAATGTTTACTGCATGGCTCGGGGCCTATAGCTCAACCGGTTAAGGTGCCAGCCACGTACACCTAAGGTGGCGGGTTCGAATCCCCAGCCC
>NW_003852565.1:264415-266578 GCF_000181295.1 Otolemur garnettii
GCGGGTCCGGGCTGGGGATTCGAACCCGCCACCTTAGGTGTACGTGGCTGGCGCCTTAGCCGGTTGAGCTATAGGTGCCGAGCCAGAAGGGACATTTCTTAAAGCGATAGAGGCCATCGATAGCCAACCCACAGCTAATATTGTATTGAATGGAGTTAAACTGAAATCATTTCCATTCAGATCAGGAACCAGACAAGGTTGCCCATTGTCCCCACTGCTTTTTAACATTGTGATGGAAGTCTTAGCCATCACAATGAGGCAAGAAAAGGTGATCAAGGGTATCTATATAGGGCCAAAAGAGATCAAACTTTCACTCTTGGCAGATGATATAATTGTATATCTGGAAAACACCAGGGAATCTACTACAAAACTTTTAGAAGTGATCAAGGAATACAGCAGCATCTCAGCTTACAAATTCGACACTCAGCTTTTATATGTACCAACAACAGTCAAGCTGAAAAAACTCCTATTCCATTCATAGGAGTGCCAAAGAAGATGAAATATTTGAGAGTTTCCTTAACACAGGACATGAAAGATCTCTGTAAAGAGAACTATATAGAAAGCTCTCTAAAAAGAGAAAAGAAATAGCTGAAGATGTTAACAAGTGGAAAAACATACCATGCTCATGGCTGAGAAGAATCAACATTGTTAAAATGTCCATATTACCCAAAGCAATATACAATTTTAATGCAATCCCTATTAAAGCTCCACCGTCATACATTCAAGAGCACAAAAAAATAATACTTTGTTTTATATGGAATCATAAAACACCTCGAATAGCCAAGACATTACTCAGAAATAAAAACAAAGCAGTAGGAATCACACTACCAGACCTCAGACTATACTACAAATCCATAGTGATGAAAACAGCATGGTACTGGCACAAAAATGGAGAGGTAGATGCATGGAACAGAATAGAGAACCAAGAGATGAACCCGGCTACTTACCATCATTTGGTCTTTGACATGCCAATTAAAAACATTCAGTGGGGAAAAGATTCCCTATTTAACAAACGGCGCTGGGTGAAATGGCTGGCAACCTGCAGAAGACGGAAACTGGACCCACACCTCTCACCATTAACTAAGATAGACTCTGACTTTATTAAAGATTTCAACTTAAGACATGAAACCATAAAAATACTAGAAGAAACTGCAGGGAAAACTCTTGAAGAAACTGGCCTGGGAGAATATTTTATGAGGAGGATTCCCCGGGCAATTGAAGCAACATCAAAAATACACTACTGAGACCTGATCAAACGAACAAGCTTCTGCACAGCCAAGAACACAGTAAGTAAAGCAAGCAGACAGCCCTCAGATTGGGAGAAGATAGATGCAGGTTATGTCTCTGACACAGGTTTCATAACCAGAATCCGCAGAGAACCCAAACGTATTAGCAAGAAAAGAACAAGTGATGCCATCGCAGGGTGGACAAGGGACTTGAAGAGAAACTTCTCTGAAGAAGACAGGCGCACAGCCTACAGACACATGAAAAAATGCTCATCATCCTTAATCATCAGAGAAAGGCAAATCAAAACCACTTTGAGATATCCTCTAACCCCAGTCAGATTAGCCCACATGGGATGTTGGCAGCGTGGATGTGGAGAAAAGGGAACACTTCTACATTGCTGGTGGGAATGCAAACTAATACATTCCTTTTGGAAAGAGGCTTGGGAGGACACTTGGAGATCTAAAAATACACCTGCCAGTTGATCCAACAATTCCCCTCCCCTGAATATATATCCAGAAAACCAAAAATCACATTATCACAAAGGTATATGTACCAGAATGTTTATTGTAGCCCAATTCATAATTGCTAAGTCATGGAAGAAGGCCAAGTGCCCGTTGACCCATTAATGGATTAATAAAGTGTGGTATATGTACAGTGTGGAATATTATGCAGCCTAAAAGAAAGATGGAGACTTTACCTCATCCCCGTTTACATGGGTGGAGCTGGAACATATTCTTCTTAGCAAAGTATCTCAAGAAAGAAAGAAAAAGTATCCAATGTACTTAGTCTTACTATGAAACCAATTTATAGCTTTCTTATGAAAGCTATAAGCCAATTATAGCCCAAGAAGAAGGGGAAAGGGGAGAGGGAGGGGAGGGGAGGTGGGAGGATGGGGGGATGGAGAGTAATTGGTGGGACCACACCTACTGTGCATCT
>NW_003852565.1:267100-269155 GCF_000181295.1 Otolemur garnettii
TGCCCTCATGGGCAGCTACCTGGACAAACTTGGCCCACAGCGCCCTACGCCCGCTCAGGAGGGCAGAGACCCACAGGAGAGGCCGGACCGCCGTCCACCCGTCCGGACACCACCTCCCTCCCTGCGGCCCCCTCCTGTTCGCTCCCGACTCCTCTGCTGCAGGCCTCCACCAGGCCTTGCCACAGGGACTGTGGGACTTCATCCAACCACTTCATAATGACACCTCGAAGATGGCATCCGCTCCGACAGGCCGGCTATTCCCTTCTGGGGGTACTTCCCACGGTGTGCTGGGATGGCTGCCCCAGCAAGAAGATCCCGCTCTCTGGTCGTCATTTCAAGAGGGTGGGTGGCCCAGTGCCTGTGAGGATCCCCCCTCTCGACAGAAAATGGACTCGTTCTGCAGGACCAGAGCAGGTGATCAGCTCAGCACTGTCCTCGCCACCACCTGATGTCCCAAAACCAACTGCAAAGCATACGGTCCAGAGTGCACGCCAAGACAGGACCAAAAAGATAGTGGGGGGAGAAGACCAAATATTTTCGGATGGCCAGGAAAGTCAAAGAAGGTGCCATGACAGCAGTGGGACTGCACATTCAGCCCTTGAGCCCCTGGTGGCCAAAGGAGTCCCCGCTGCTTTGCTGCCTGAGCCTGAGTCTCTGAAGACAGGTCCCAATTCCCAGAGCTCGGAGGACCCCTGGAATAAGAGATTGTGCTCCTCTTGTGTGAGCTCCTTGGCCAGGTCCTACACATGTGGCATCCCTGTCTGCAGCCACAATGCCATTACCAGTTCCTACAGCTCTACCCGTGGCTTCTCACAGCTCCAGAAGAGAAGAGGCCCCAGTTCCTCACCCTCTTCATCCTGCTCCCAGACACAACAGAGGCCTGCAAAGAAAGTAACAGGAGAGGAGCCGTGTCATCATTCCAGGTCTTCAACTCCACCACTTACAGACAAGGAGTCCTGGGGAGAGAAGGCTGCAGTCACCACCACGTGGAAGGGACAAAACTCCTGGAGTTCGCCATCTACACCTGGCAGCTCTAGGCCACGAAAACGCAAGTTTCAGCTGCTGCCATTTAGGCAAGGGGAACCGCTGACTTTGCCTCCACCTCCCCAGCTTGGCTATTCAGTCACTGCTGAAGACCTGGACTTAGAAAAGAAAGCTACTTTCGACTGGTTCAACAAGCTTTTGGGGGGCACGACTGATGCTGCCTCCAACTATCCCTCTGAAAGCCCAGCCACCATGCAGCCCTCGTTTACTTTTACCCCATCTCCTGCGGAGGCTGCGTCCTCCATGGCCTCTCTCCCAGATGTGAGCAGTAAGCCACTGTTGCAGAGCTGGAATCAAATGCAGAATCCCCCAAGCCTCCCATCCTTCCCAGAACCTGCTAGACTGGCAACCACCCAGGACCATCCATTTCCCATGACACACAGCCTTCTGGCTGGAATGGGCTCTTCACAGTCAGGGTCCCTTCCAGACACCACTACAGACCCCGCTTCCACAGTCGTGCCCATGGAGGTGGACCCGTCTTCACCCGCCAGTGAAGACGTGGAGATGACAGAGGATACCTCCAGTGCCATCTTCCACCAGAACACCACCACCACTCCAGTGGGCACTTCAGGCAGCAGCCTCTACTCTGGAGTGTCAACACCCAGGCAAGGCCTTGTTGCAGGTGGGCTTATCGGGTCTCCAGTTCCTTCACTTGTCACTGGGGCAAGATCCAATGACGCAGGTGCTCGGCAACGAGTACAGGCCAAAAGGAGGCACACCTCTGCAAAGTCGCCTTGATCCCTTGACCCTGATCTCCCAACATCTATCCCCAATCCGGACCATGGCACCTACTAGGAAGGGCCTTGTACCCTTCCAGTTCCATGAAGAACATCCACTCCCGATGTTTGGATTCAGCCACCAGCAGGTAGTGGCTTCCCTTATGCCCTTTGCCTTCTCCTGTGGGAAGCACCTGCCTTGGGGGAAGGGAAGGCTGGTTCCAGCAGGGCAGAGCCAGGGAGCTTAACTTGGACAACCCCACTGGTGAGGCTGAAGAATATTCTGCACATTCAG
>NW_003852565.1:269641-271476 GCF_000181295.1 Otolemur garnettii
GCTGGGGATTCGAACCCGCCACCTTAGGTGTACGTGGCTGGCGCCTTAGCCGGTTGAGCTATAGGTGCCGAGCCCCTTGTTGGATTTAATCACGGTGTGTGCTGCATTTGCCGGTTTCCTCCTACCAACCCTGAGTCAATGTCTCACCTCCAATCCTCTCTGCCAGTTGGCCCTTAAAAGCTTGGTGGCAAAAGACTGTTAGAACGGCAGAGCCAGGGGTGGGATACTTCCCTCCATGAGGGCAACGCTCTTAGTGCAGGCAGGACACCCAGGCCAGCTGTCAGCTACCTCCTACCCCACCTCCCTGGTGGCCTTATGGGGCCTCTGTCTGCCTCTCCAAGATTTTATGTGGGTGGCTTTGCCCTGTGTCACTTGTCTGATGCTCCTGCCTATGTTGGAGGATGAATTGAAATATGAGTGGCAACATGTTGGGACTTAACTGCTTCAAGTTTTCTGGGGCCCAGCTAACTGAAGGTGGATAGTAAGACCACTGTATGGCTGCAAGTGCTGACTCTGAATTTCAAAAGGTGTTTGCCTTTAAGGGCTGGCAGACCTGAATGGTGGGGGTGGGGAGGAGGGGAGATACTACCTTCCAGTAGATAGCTGAGCACCCATAAACTTGAAGCAGTTAAGCCGGTACTCCCAACATGCCGCCACTCATACAATTCAATTCTTCCTCTAACAGTCATAGGCATGAACACCACACAAATACCACAGGACAAGGACACCCACATATAATCTCAGAGAGGCAGGCAACGGCCCCATGAGGCCACCAGGGTGGTGGGCTAGGAAACAGCTTACAGCAGGCCTAGGTGTCCTGGCAGCTCTAACCGCTTTGCCCTGACAGAGGGAAATAGCTCACCCTGGCTCTGCCATGCTAACAGTCTGGAGCTACCAAGCTCTCAGGGGCCAACCTGGCAGAGAGAATTGGAGAAGGACATGGACTCGGAAGTGGGAGGAGGAAAATGGTAAAGGCAGCACAGACTGTGGCCTCCAAGAGAAAGGTAAATTCAAGATCATTTTAAAACAATAAAATCTGACAAGGGACGAGGGAGTAGTACCCTCCACTTACGAGAGCGCACTGGAGGCTGCATCACCCATAGTCTACGTTACAAAACCTGCCTTAATGAGCCAAGGTTATGCCACATCAGAGGAAAACTGAGAAAGAAGGTTTGGATAAATTGCTCAGACATCATATTGGTTGGTCACCGAGACTATCAGGATAACACAGCTGATGTCATCTTAATGTACAATGCAGAGGAAGCTAGAAGTCTGGAGGCCTATGGTGAGCTTCCAGAACATGCTAAAATGAAGGAAACAGATACATTTGGTTCTGGAGATGATGATGAAATCCAATTTGATGATATTGGAGATGATGATGAACACACTGATGCTATTTAAAGTGAACTCAGTGTTTTCTGTGCCAGCTTCCCTGAGGATTGTTCTACGGTTGGGATTTTGGCCATCACCTGTTAAGAAGACAAAAACTGGGGGGCACATACTAATTTGGAGTATAGTTTGTTAAAACTAGTTTTGTTTTAAGCTATTTACTATATTTCTTTAAAAGCTGAGGATGCTGAATTACCTTAAGTGAAATGTTAATACCTTTTGTTTTGATGTATTAGAATTTAGGGCTCAAAAATCATAATAGCTGTTGTTCAGATAACAACAGAAATACCTGTATTTGTGTGACCACTGACAAAATATGGATGTTTCTATAGAACATTTGCTTTACAGTCATCATGGAAGCCCTACTTCCAATTTCTCTGTTTATTAGAGAGTGGTTCTGTATATTCCAGTTACCTAGATGTTCCTTGGAGATTTTTGACATCATT
>NW_003852565.1:272090-285001 GCF_000181295.1 Otolemur garnettii
GTTGATGGTAAGGTACATAAAGCTATTTTTGACTATTCCAAACAAGTGATGTGAAAAGATGTCATTTTCTTTTCCAATGTTTGCATTGTAACCCTCAGTTTCAAGTTGGATAAAAAATTAAATTAGAATGTATTTGTGAAAAGCTAATAAATTCTACTTTGTCACATTATCCCTAATTTAGGTGAGGGAAGGGAGCAACAACTAAAAGATGGGTTCTCTTTTCTAAATGGGAAAATCTCAGCAAAGCAACATAATAAAGTCTTATGTTGAGCATAAAGAAGATCAACAATGAAAATAAAAGTAACAAAAGCAAAAGATAAATACCGACTAGTGGTTCAGGGAATCCCAGGGCCACCCTCACTTCAGACCAGCTGGCTACAAATTTGGAGGTTCCCTCAACCAGCTTTTGGCTTGATAATTCACTAGACTGACTCACGGAACCCTGGAAAGTGTTACATTTGAGAACATAGTTTCTTAGAGTGAAAGGATTCACATTAGAACCACGGAAGGAAGAGACACTTGGAACAGAATCTGGAGCAAGTCCAGATGTGAAGTCCCGTGTCCTGGGAACACGTTCCCCTCCTAGTATCAACAAGGTGAGGCAGTACACACAGAGTCCCGCCAACCCAGGAAGCTCAGCCGAGCCTCTGGTGCTCAGGCGTTTTCGTGAACTTGATCACATAGTGTTTGTGTGGCTGACCATTAGCCTTCAGCCCCTCTGGAGGTAAGATGTCATACGGCATGTCCCCAGTCCCCCAACATACACACCTTCTTAGACTGTCTGATGACTAAAGCCCCCAGGCAGATAACAATGCCCTGATGAGGCAGGACACTCCAGGGCCCCTGAGATTCCCTGCCAGTAGCTGAAGCCAGAGACCAGACTTCTCCTCAGGTGAAGAGAATTCTTTGCCCCACACTGCCCCGCCTGTATTGGGGAAGACGTGTTCACCATGAGCTTGCTTGCCATGTGTAACTGCCACGACACTAGCCATCAATATCCTGGTGTTCCTCTCCTTCTGGATCGTGGTGGGTTTATGTTTCCTTCCTTAAGCCCTTTGAAGACAGCTGTGCCCTAATGACTTGCCTTAGTAGAGGAAATGTAAGAGGAAGTGATGAGAAGGCAGAAGCTTCAGCGTCAACGTAGGTTCACCACGTTCCATCCCCGATCTCAAAAGCCTGTGGAAAGACATTGGGATGAAGGGCCCAAGAGCCTGGGTCCCTGAGAAACTAGGAATAAGTCCCCCACGCCAACCTTTGATACACTGCCCTTATCAGTGAGCGATAACCTTTTGTTGTGTTAACCGGCTAAGATTTGGGGGTTTTATGGTAGCACAGCTTATCCTGGTACCCAGATATCACACTGTGATGGATCTTAGGCAAGTTCCTTAGCTTCCCTCTGCCTCGGGTTTCTACTTATAAAAAGGAGACAGTAGGACCTGCCTTTTGAGGCTATGGCCAGAAGAAATGCTACACATTGTAGTAGTTTGCTAGAGAAGTCATAACAAAGTCCTGTGGACCTAGTGGCTTAAAGAATGATTTTCCTAGAATTCCGGAGGCTGGAAGTTCAAGACCATGGCAGCAGGGTTTGCTTCCTATCAGGCCCTGTCCCTGCCTTGTACATGGCTGTCTTCTTCATCCCTCTTCACATAATCATTCCTTTGTGTGTGTCTGTGTGTTCATGTCCTAATCTCCACCATGTATAGGGACAATAGTCATGTTGGATTAGAGTTCACCCTAATGACCTCATTTTCACTTCAATACCTCCTTAAAGGCCCTATCTCTATGTACATCACATTCTAACATACCGAGGGTTAGCACGTCAACATATCTTCAGGTGGACACAGTTCAGCCCATATTACAAGTGGAAAATAGTTACAGTACAACAGTACATGACACAGTAAATGTTCAAGTCAGTTAGTGATTACTGTGGTTGATATCCTAATCTTTGATCATACTATAGAGCAAATATGGTCAAGAAAGTTGCTAAACACTATGCTTGATATTATTCCTAATGAATATATAACAAACAAATAGTCACGTATGCTGAGGAACAAAACATTTTAAAAATACAAGCAAGCCACTCTGAAATTGCTATATGCCATACTAGCTGAAATATGACAGTCAGGAAAAAATGAATCTAGAGACAGTGAAAAGACTGGTAGTTGCCAGGGTTGGTGGGGAAGGTTGGGAAGAATAGGCAGAGCACAAAGGATATTTAGGGCAGTGGAACTACTCTGTGTGCTACTATAGAGGAAGATACAGGACATTTGTCCAAACTCACAGAAGGCACAACATCAAGTTGTTGCCTTAATGTAAACTATGACTTCGGATAATAACGGCATATCAATGAATGTTATTCACTTGTTCTAGATGGACCTTTCCAGTGGGGGATGTTGGTAGTCTGGAGGCTGTGAGTGAGTAGGGACAGGCACCAGATGGAACTCCCTATTCTATCTGCACAATGTTGCTGAGTACCTGACTTTGCCTAGGAAATAGTTCATTAAAATTTCAAAAATACAAAACAACATGCCTACCAGTTAATAATAATTGTGAAGAGGGAGGAATAGTTTGAAGATTGTCTTGGTCACATATTTTAAGGATGTTTCAGGGTCTTTGTGCAGATATTTGTCTCTGTGTTCTGTATAAATCTGAAATTGGGAAAAATATATCAATTACAAAAGTAAAGGATGACCAGCTCATCTGGGAAGCAATAATCAAAGACATAGGTGGGTGGTCCCCATCCTGTGCTTCTGCCTGATGCTCAGGAAAAGTTGGTGAAGCCTTCGCTGCTTGTTGGTACTCCCTGCCAGGTAACATGTCTAGGAGATGCACCAGGAGGGAAGGGCTTGTCCCCTTGGAAGCAACTACTGCCCCTTGACTAATAACAAACACTTGGCTGGACCAAGAACTCCAAAAAAAAAAAAAAAAAAAAAAAGAAAAGAAAAATGGTGCCTTTGAGGAACAAAGACTTATGAAAGAGCCTCTGTATGTGTGAACAGGTGTTCAGGAGACCAGGGGAAGGGTCCCTGGAGGAAGCCCCCACCAGGGCCAGAACTAACAGGGTAGGACTTCCTTAGGAGCCACCAGAGACCACAGGGCATGGTGAGGCCTTTTGAGCCAGGACAGAAGCCTATTGGGACTCTCCCCCTTGACTAATTACAATATTTTCTAAAACATGGCCATGCTTTGGGCTTCCACTGGGGAAACAGGTGTCACAGTTGAGCTTTACTATTTAAAGCTCTGTGACCTCAGATGTTGTTTAGGCTTTTACCCATAGTTTCCATGTGTACAAACAGCACTTGTCCTTCAGGATCCTTGCACGGATTGTCTGGCATAATGTGGGTGCTTAGCTAATGAATGAATTAGACTATGTCTTCAAGAAGTGACCCTCCCATAGTCTGAATTGAAAGGATTTCTGGGTGAGGATGTGTTGAGTATAAAGGAGGCAAAGAAAGGTAGGACAAACAAGGCTTCCATGCAGGAAACAGGGCCTTCTCGACTTCCTGGTTCTGTTTACAAACACCTGTACATGTTTTTCATAGCACAAAACAAATATAGAAACATTCTCAAGGGTGAAAAATAGGCTCTTCAGGTGCCAAATAAAGAAGGAATTGAAGGAACTATGATGGTCCTCTGGTGTGGCAGGGTCGGGTTGTGTTATCCTGGGAGAGCCCCCAATGGCTATGACCATTCAGAGATGGAAGAGGAAACCTGGGGTCTATGAAGCTTCAGTAAATAGATATTCTTCTTTTATGTACAAAGAATCTTAAAAAAGCAACTGTACCCAGCTGTTGATAAGGCCTTTGGCCATCTCTAAGTAATGTGGGCAGTTGCTGATTTCTACGTTTTCCCCAGCAAACTGAAGCCCAGGACGGACCTTGACTAACACTAGAATGGGATGCAAAACTCCTCATGTCCCTCCCTTCAATTTCAAATTCTCATGTCATAATCATTCAAGGGTGAGAATCTGTATGCTTAGGGTCACTCATAGCAACATGGTTGACACTGGTCAAAAATGGGAAATACCAAAACGTCTGCTAATAAGAAACTGGTTAAATGCATCCTAGAGTACCAGTTCTTTTTTTTTTTTGAGACAGAGCCTCAAGCTGTCCCCCTGAGTAGAGTGCCGTGGCTTCACAGCTCACAGCGACCTCCAACTCCTGGGCTCAAGTGAGTCTCTTCCCCCAGCCTCCCAAGTAACTGGGACTACAGGTGCCCGCCACAATGCCCGGGTATTTTTTGGTTGCAGCCATCATTGTTCTTCGGCAGGCCTAGGCTGGATTCGAACCCTCCACTTTAGGTGTATGTGGCTAGCACCTTAGCCACTTAAGCCACAGCGCTGAGCCATGATTTTCTAATTTTCTATGGGCTTAAAATGTAAAATCATAATAGACTCAAAACATGTAAAAAGTATTCAGATATCAAAACAGACCTGGTGTTCTTTAATCCATCATTTTAATGGACTGAGATAGTCACATGATGGTACACTCCAACACATATCAAGGATT
Organism: Otolemur garnettii; assembly: GCF_000181295.1. Lineage (NCBI taxonomy): Eukaryota > Metazoa > Chordata > Mammalia > Primates > Galagidae > Otolemur > Otolemur garnettii. The sequence goes on from NW_003852565.1 coordinate 276,599, forward strand.
TGCCTCCAAGACAAATGCAGATTATTTTTTGAGACAGAGTGTCAGTTTGTCACCTTTGGGTAGAGTGCTGTGGTGTCACAGCTCACAGCAACCTCAGACTCTTGGGCTCAAGCGATTCTCTTGCCTCAGCCTCCTGAGTAGTTGGGACTACAGGCACCTGCCATAAGGCCCAGCTATTTTTAGAGATGACCTCTCACTCTGGCTCAGGCTACTCTCAAAGTCTCAGGTGAGCTCAAGCAATCCATCCACCTCCGCCTTCCAGAGTGCTAGGATTATAGGTGTGAGCCACCACACGTGCCTGGCCTAAAACATTTTCTACTTTGTTATAGGGAGCTGGGCTACTCATTTCCACAAAGAAAACAGGAAAAAATGAGGAATTAGGATGACCTGGTATCTGAGACTACACAAGCATTTTAAGTAAAGAAAAAACAGGCTCAGCACCTGTAGCTCAAGCTGCCAAGGCGCCAGCCACATACGCCAGAGCTGGCGCGTTCAAATCCAGCCCAGACTTGTTAAACAACAATGACAACTACAACTGAAAAATAGCCAGGTGTTGTGGCGGATGCCTGTAGTCCCAGCTACTTGGGAGGCTGAGGCAAGAGAATTACTTAAGCCCAAGAGTTTGAGGTTGCTGTGCGCTGTGATGCCAGGGCAACAGCTTGAGGCTCTGTCTCAAAAAAACAAAAACAATAAAAAAACCATGAACATCACCAAGATCTCCCAGGAAAATGAATAAACAAAGACCAAATATCCCCTCAGCAAACCCCAAAAGCTTAACATACAACATGACTCTCGTGGTTGAGGGGTTACATTACCATCCACCTCTTAAGACTGGGCTCAAAAGAGAAAATCTTCTAAAAATAATTTAAAAAAAAAGAAAAAGAAAAGAAAAAATCAACTGTTCAGCTAGAAATAAGTTATTTTATTTTAAAACACATACATATTAATAAATATTACTGGAAAACTTAATAAATAGCCTTTTTTTATTTACATAAGGCAATTACAACATGCCAGGACTACTTCTACAAAGCAAAATATAAGCAAGTCTTAGCCATTGACAAATGTATGTATGCTAATTGGAAGCTCCCAATCCATTTACATGAACAGAGTTTTATGCAACCAATCACTGTTGGACATTTTTAATCTAGCCTTCTTCCTCTCTTTCATGATTATAATCCATTTGAGAAGAAAAGAATATTACCCTTTAGAAAAGCAAAAACGCTCAGGAATGCTACTGAAAAACAAAACCCCTTAAGTTTTTGTAAAGTGTAAAAACACTAACAGGGTGAGGGACCAATTATTACATTCTGACAAATACAGGAAATAGTCTGAACTTTTCAACATGACCCTTTGGCACTAGTCATCAGGGGAGCTCCTGATATTTGCTTGGTGTCAGATAGATATTCATAGTTCACCCACAGGGCTGAACTGTGTGGACACAGGGAGTCCAGCATCAAACATTACAAATCCAGTGTCACAGAATCACTGTGGTTCACAGGTCACAAAATCTGCAGAACACACACCTACGCAGAATGCCAGCAGAGCTCATCATACCGTTAAGAGTGGAATCTTTCACTGCAGTGTTATGAAGTCCCTGTTTAATTTCCACTATTTTTTTTTGTTGTTGTTGTTGAGACAGAGTCTCACTATGTTGCTTTTGGTAGAGGGCTGTTATTATAGCTCACAGCAACCTCAGAACTCTTGGGCTCAAGTGATTCTCTTCTGTCAGCCTCCCAAGTAGCTGGGACTACATGTGCCCACCACAATGCCCAGCTATTTTTTATTGCAGTTGTCATTGTTGTTTAGCTAGCCTGGGCCAAGTTCGAACCCGCCACCCTCGATGTATGTGGCTGGCGCCATAACCACTGTGCTATAGGCGCTGAGCCTAATTTCCACTATTTTACAATAGGATATATAAAGCCTTTCCTTAAAAAGAAAAAAAGGAAAATTAAAGCTTCATGGAATCATGCAAACTTCACTCCTAGCACTCCCCTGCTTTCTCAGTGTTCAAAGCTGAGTGTTCAGTCCTGTGCAGACTCTGTGGCCAGTGTGAGCCACTGTGTCACTCCCAGAGCATCCTGAACATGGCACTGTCACCCAAGGCCACGAGAACACTGCTGAAAGTACCAACACAATTGACTTGGAGAACCAGTCCACCCCTTTAGAGGTAGAAAAACTGAGGCACAAAAAGGTTAAGTAACTCACCTATATTTACACAGTTCAGGGATAAAAATAGAAAAAAGAATAAATCAATCCTCCTCCCTGGCTCTTGCACTGGGCCCTAGACTCTGCTTTTTAATTGCTTTGGGTACATTTGGAATAGACGTTTATTTACATGATCCTTGTTTCAGTGACTATCAACTTTTTACTAGACAACATTTTTCTGGTGCAACAAAGTTACACTTTCTTAAAATGTAATTCTTTTGTTGCATATGAGAAATGTGTAGGGAAAAAAATGAGTAGCAGTAGTGGGCCAAATTCTCATTTCTGTTCCTATAATTCTTGGTCTTTTCAAGTATACAATGGAGGTGTAAGAATCTGGCCAGATGTGAAAAATCACCTGGAAGCTACAGGACAGACCCTTAAAATTAATCACCAGTACAGCTGTGGGGTGGAGGTGAGGAATACAAAAGAATTGAGGTATTTTATATGATAAACTGTCTTGTGGTGTGACTGGTGCACAAATTGGTCTTTTCTTTCCCACTCAAGTTAACAGAATCTAGCTACGAACATGAGTAAAATATGAACACGGACATGTCCTTAGGAGGAAAGTCAATGCTAAGAAGTTAGTGATACATTTTTGGTCCCTGAGAAGGCAGAACACGAAGATTCCATCCAATCCTGCTTGATGGGGGAACAGCCTCCTTGGTGTCAGATGTACTGAGAAAGTTCACTCCTTCAAACATGGAAGCTAATCCATATGGTTGAGAACAGACCTCACATTGGAATATTCTCCTAATTTCCTGCTTGGTCACAAGAAGCCTAAGTCAGGATCAAGTAGGCGGCAGAGAGGAGCAGTAGGCGTGGCTCTGTGAACCATCACAGCATTCTCTAGATTCTATTCTTCTAAATTAGCTGAGCAGCTTGCAAAAGGGGTATCATCTCCCAGCAAGAATTACGCGGCAGGTGAGCGACCTGTGCTCAACATCTGCTTCCAGGACTGAACATCTGTCTGTACCTGGGAGATGCAGCATCTCCAGGGCTTGACAGAAGTCTAGGAACTGGCCCGGAGAAGTCGAGCACGGTATTAACAAAGAGCCCAGCTGTTTAGGAAGAAGGAAGATGACAGGTGACATCTGAACAAATGAGAGGTGAAAGCCACAGAACAAAGACCTACATATTACTACTGGGATGAAACTTTTGGAAATAACAACTTGGCTTGAAAAGTAGGAATTGAAAGAATTGTTCTTACTGCTGAACAAAGTGCAGCAAAGTACATTAACTTCACTAACATTCTAATATGGAAAGATGGGGATGAGAGTCTGAGTAATCAGCCTAGCAAGGCTACTAGGAAACCAGATTCCTCCTGAAGTTCCCAGCAAGGGTACTGCCTTGCTCCACAAGCGTCAGGGAGCAGCCTGCCCTCCCAGTCCAGAGGGAGCAGAGAAAGTGGACCTGCAGACCAGAAAAAAAAAATGTTCCAGGTGTTGGGTGGGGTTCAGAATCCTTAACTGACCTTACACTTCATCAACAGAAGCATCTTTTCAAATGCAAAGATTCAGATGAGAGAATAAGGCATTGTCTGAGTAGAAGTGGGAAGAGAGGGTCTATTTAAGCATCTATCAAGAGCATATCTGCCAATTGCCACCAAAAACTTTTGATTTTAGAGGAAACTGGAAAACAAGCATACAGGAGGATTGCGGTTTTTTCTCAAAGAATAGTATAATAATGAAAAGGTTCCACGTACATTTACTTTTGGAAAGACCCACGAGAGACCTATCCCCATTCCAAGTGCAAAGCATTTTTTATTCCTTTGCATTTCCAAATGAATTATAAAAACATGAATCTGTAAAATAAATGTTATTCAGTCAGAAGTGAAAAGCTCTACGTTAAGGTGAAAATTAGACCATTTGATGCTGGCCATTTCATTTGCTTTGAGGCCAGTATCACACATTTGAAAAACGATGGATGACAGAAACTTTGCTCCACTGGAAGAAAAGATGAAGTATCTGGGGAATGAGTATAAACCTAGGAGAGTCTAACTGTCTCAGGGCCAGTTCTCAATACTTTGAGGTTTTATTTTACACTAAGAAAAACATAGGAAATACCATCCACCACCTCTGAGTATCAATGGCATAAACTGTGAATTAAAAATACAATAACATTCACCTACCAATGGATGCGTTTAAACTAAGCTTCACATGGAAGCTGTAGCAAATAATTTCCGCATGACAAACATACGTTCTTATTATACTTGTTTACCCACAGATATTCTTTGAGTACCTTGAATTTCTTGGGTAGGAAGGTATTTTTATGCTTAAAAGTATATTGATATGGGCGGTGCCTGTGGCTCAAAGGAGTAGGGCGCCAGCCCCATACACTGGAGGTGGCGTGTTCAAACCTGGCCCTGGCCAAAAAAAAAAAAACCTGTGCCAGAAAAAGAAAAAAAAATGTATATTGATACTTCTGCATTATTTTTTATTATTTATTTTTTGAGACAGAGTCTCACTCTGGCACCCTGGGTAGAGTGCTGCAGCGTTACAGCTCACAGCAACCTTAAGCTCTTGGACTCAAGCAACTGTCTTGCCTGTTTTTTTTCTTTCTATTTTTAGTAGAGACAGGGTCTCAGTGTTGCTCCGCTGGCCGCAAACACCTCACTTCAAGCAATCCACCCTCCTCAGCAACTCAGAGTGGTGGGATTACAGGCCTGAACCACCACACCCAGCCTACACTGTATTTTCAGAAAGTTCCGTTTAATAAATTAAGGCCTGCTTTCCTAAAAAATACTGATAATAAAAAAACAAACCTTTAACAGCTGATAAACAGTAACAGGATTTTAGAGCATTTATTAATTATCAGTTAATATAAGATTTTTAAAATGTTTTAATAGTTTTGTTGCTGCTCTTAGTTCACAAATCACTGACAACCCTTGTACTTTTAACTTACAAAGGCATTTTTTTGCTCTATGTAAAGCTAGTGTCACTTTATTTAGTCTCTTTGTTTAACACTTTAGGGAATTATTCTCTGAGACTTTAGTAATGTTCCTTTCTTTGCCTAGAAAAAGTTTTTTTCTTATTAACTTTCATTGTGTATTATTATTATTATTATTTTTGAGACAGAGTCTCACATTGTCGCCCTTAGTAGAGTGCTGTGGCATCATAGCTCACAGCACCTCAAACTCTTGGGCTTAAGCGATTCTCAGGCCTCAGCCTTCCCAAGTAGCTGGGACTACAGGCGCCTGCCACAATGCCCAGCTATTTTTGGAGATGGGGTCTTGCTCTGGCTCAGACGGGTCTGGAACTCTTGAGCTCAGGCAATCCACCCGCCTCAACCTCCCAGAGTTCTAGGATTACAGGGATGAGCCACTGCACCTGGCCCTTTAATTGGATTTTACTAATTTCATGTTCTACTTCACCCTTGTCCCCTATCCCCTTGGTGGTGACCCCAACTTAGATGTACATGATACTGCTGTGAAATGTTGGCCTCACTTCATCCTGTGTCCCAATTAATACACACAGCTTACTGCCGACAGAAGAAGTATTTCTTCAATTCAAATACTGGCATAATTGGTAGATACCTTGCATTTGGGGCATACAACGAGAGGTTAGGTGAGAAACTCTAGAATACTCTGTCATTAAATAAAAAAGAATATGGCTAGATTAACAGTTTTCATTTTTGTTAGAAACTGTTTTAAAAAGTAAGTAGTACAATTTTTTTTTTTTGAGACCGTCTTACTTTGTTGCCCTCAGTAGAGTGCTGTGGCGTCACACCTCACAGCAACTTCTAGTTCTTGGGCTTAAGCGATTCTCTTGCCTCAGCCTCCCAAGTAGCTGGGACTGTAGGTGCCTGCCACAACACCTGGTTATGTTTTGTTGCAGGTGCCACTTCTGTTTTAGCTGGCCAGGGCTGGGTTCAAACCTGCCTCCCTCAGTATATGGGGCTGGTGCCCTACCCACTGAGCCACAGGTGCTGCCCTAAGTATGACAATTTGTAGAAACTGGCCTAAGCCTGCATGTGTCCTTAAACTTGGCCCTGTGTGACAGGACCTCAGTGTACACACTATGAGACAGTTACTTCCTCTTTTAACAATCCTATTATAAGTTAAATGATTTATTCTGAATGGCAATACTTGCTGAAGAGAACGTGGACATATTTGACACACAGATTGAACACAAACAGAATGCCTCGTGCTACTTAAATCAACTGTCTTTAAATGGACAACATTTAAGCTACATGCAGAGTGGATCAGTTTGCTCTGATGGGCCTTTTGTCTTAACTGTTTTCCTAGTGAATAAATGTTGTGTGACACATAATGACATTTGGGTCAAGGACAGACCACATATATGGTAGTGATCCCATAAGATTATATCAGTGTTTTTGCTGTTCCTTTTCTTGTTTAGATATGCTGAGATACAAAAAATACTTAGCAATGTGTTACAATTGCCTACAGTATTCAGTACCGCAGCCTACTGTGTGGTTTTGTAGCCCACAAACACAGGCTATACTATGTAGCCTAGGTGTGTAGTAGGCTACAACATCCAGGTTGGTGTTAAGTGTACTCTGATGTTCATAAAATGACAGAATCACCTAATGACACACCTCTCAGAACACACGTGTCATTAAGTGATGCATAAATGTACTATTATTTCCAATAGCTTTACACATTTATAACTTGAATATTGAAATACTAAAGTGTCATCAAGGAGGTTGCATTATTATAATCTAAGAGAACATATACACAATAATAGTCAAAGTAAGTGAACAATTCAAATGATAAAGGCACTGAAATTGACTTGAGCTATTGAAAAGTCATCCTGCCCACAGTACACTACATCAACTCTTCTCTCTCCATCTGCCGTTAAAATGTCTTGGAGTAAGTGGGTGGGAAACTCAACTTGTTAGTGGATTAAAAACAATTCAGTGTATATACTTCTTATTTAGACAACTTACTTAAATGTTAAACATGCTCAATGCAAACTAACACAACTACAGACACATCCATTGCTGTACAGAGCCAGACATCAAGACGTTTCTTCACTTCCAAAGGCTTCTTCTAAGTAAGGATATCTGCTCTCCTGCAAAGACTAACCAGAAAGAGCCCACCTTTTTCTGCTTCAATAATGTTAAAATATTTTAAAGGAAAAGAGTATTCATGAAAGCTTCCAGATTAATGGAAATGAAAATGAGATTCGTCTTGTCAGAGAGAGATGGTGCCAGGCAACGCTGGGCGACTATGGACTTCGGAGGCCTGAGCCCCGCTACCCCATCCACCGGCCCACCCATTATACAGGCAACTCTAACATTAGCGATTGAAGGCTTCTTCCACTTCGCGTCCAGCCAGGAGCAGAAACCACCTCCAGTAAGGCCAGGAAACCACCTGTTCCTCGAGCTACCCAACCCCTCACTGCATCCTAGTCTGTTTTCATGTTTGATTTGTTCATCTCCCCGAGGTTGAAATTGAATTCTTTGAACACCTGTATCAGGACGATCCCCACGGACACGGTCGTGAACCCGCAGGCCATGCCCAAGAAGTCCACCAGCCCCACGTTGCTCCACTCCCGGAAGAGGATGGCAGAGGCCAGCAGGACCAGCGTGGTGAACACGACGTAGTAGATGGCCCCGAACACGGAGGAGTCGAAGCACTCGAGTGCCTTGTTGATGTACCGGAACTGCACGATGATGCTGCAGCCCAGCACGGCCAGGAGCACCAGGCACAGGCACAGCGCCCTCCGGCTGGACGGGTTGTCATGCAGGATGTCTTGGGCCGCCAGCCCGATGCCCTTCGTGGAAGGCACGGTGAAACTCCCCAGCAAGGAGCAGATGCTGATGTAGACCATGATGTTGGTGGGCCCGTGGGCTGGCGCGATCCAGAAGATGAGCAGCAGCAACATGAGCAGCACGACACACAGGTAGCCAACAAACACTGGAGAAGAGAGCGCAGGCTGGGCGGAGCTCTGCACCCGGCCTGCCTCCCTCCCACTGGGCACAGCACTGCACCCCCACCTGCCTCCTTCACACTGGGTAGAACACTGCACACCCACCTACCTCCCTCATGCTGGGGCAGAGCCTAGGGAAAGAGCAGTGCACCCACCTGCTTCCCTCCCACTGAGGCAGAGCCCAGGGGCAGAGCAGTGCACCCCCACCTGCCTCCCTCCCACTGAGGCAGAGCACTGCATCCCACCTGCCTCCCTCCCACTGAGGCAGAGCCCAGGGGCAGAGCACTGCATCCCACCTGCCTCCCTC
>NW_003852565.1:286185-289029 GCF_000181295.1 Otolemur garnettii
ACACTGGGCAGATCCCAGGGGCAGAGCACTGCACCCCACCTGCCTCCCTCCCACTGAGGCAGAGCCCAGGGGCAGAGCACCGCACCCCACCTGCCTCACTCACATTGGGCAGAGCCCAGCACCTCCATCTTCCACCCTCAAAGCTGGGATAGCACCCTTAGAACTGGGGCAGAGCCCAGGCAGCACTACACACCCACTTGCCACCTGCCTCTCCTGTGGCTATGGCATGGGTAGGCAGGGTCTCTAGGACTCTGCCTTGGGTTTACCAGATCCACTTTCATCCCACAAAAATAACTTTCAACACTGTTTTCACCATCTCAACATTCACTGCTCTTGTGTGTGCCTGGTGGTCCTCTCTCCTTAGTAAAACCATTTTCATAACACAAGTCACCATAGATACTCTGAAGTTCATGAAAAAAACCCATTCACGAGATGGGTTTTCTTACTTTAGAACCAAATCAACAAACCTTCACTAACGTCCCTCAGAGAGCATGGTGCTGGGAGCCCAGGGGCAGGGCTGTAGTTGGGGAGTCTCAAGCTATGGGGGTATTTGTGGCTCTGGGGTGATGGGAGAGGGACACACAGCCTCAGGCCATCACAAAATGCTCTGCTGCCCTCCTCGTAGCTTCTGAACAGGAGCTGAAGGACCTCTAAGTGAAAAATGTGTTTATAGGGTCGGTGCCTGTAGCTCAGCGGCTAGGGCACCAGCCACATACACCGGGACTGGCAGGTTCAAACCCAGCCCAGTCCTGCCAAACAATGGCAACTACAACAGCAAAAACAGCTACTTCGGAGGCTGAGGCAAGAGAATCTCTAAAGCCCAAGAGTTTGAGGTTGCTGTGAGCTGTGATGCAACGGCACTCTACCGAGGGTGACATAGTAAGACTCTATCTCAAAAAAAAAAAAAAAATGTGTTTAGGTCTGGTGCCCGTAGCTCAGTAAGTAGGGCACCAGCCACATACACTGAGGCTGGCAGGTTCGAGCCCAGCCTGGGCCTGCTAAACAAAAATGACAACTCCAATCAAAAAATAGCCAGGTGTTATGGCAGGTACTGTGGTCCCAGCTACTCAGGAGGCTGTGGCAAGAGAATCACTCAAACCCGAGTTTCAGTTGCTATGAGCTGTGATGTTACTGCACTCTGCACAGTGTGACAAAGTGAGACTATGTTTCAAAAAAAAATGTGTTTATAATAATGAGAGCCTTGAACCTATTGTATATGTATACAACAAAGTAATTTTTGCATGGATTCAACACCAACTGAATTTTTCAGAAGTGCAACTTCTAGGTAAACTGAGAGAGAACTGTTCTCTCCTTGATCAGGAACTTCATTAGGAGATACTCTCCTGGCAGAAGCATGAATCCTAAGTACTCAATTTTGACATGAGGACAATTAATGACATGGTTGGGGGAAGAGGAGAGCAGAGAGAGAAAGGAGGGGTGGGAAAAGGAAGAGTAGAGAGAGGGAAGGGGGAATGTGTGGTCTTGGTGTGCACCACACCTTTTGAGGGCAAGGCACGATTGTAAGAAGGACTTTACCTAACAAATTCAATCAGTGTAACCTGGTTTCTTGTACCCTCAATGAATCCCCAGCAATAAATAAATAGAAATAGATAAATAAAAAAGAGTTACTTTCTAGGCTTGACACCTGTAGCTGAAGTGGCTAAGGTGCCAGCAACATACACCAGAGCTGGTGGGTTTGAATCCAGGCTGGGCCTGCCAAACAACAAGGACAACTACAACTGAAAAATAGCTGGGTGTTGTGACGGGCACCTGTAGTCCCAGCTACTTGGGAGGCTGAGGCAAGAGAATCCCTTAAGCTGAGGAGTTGGAGGTTGCTGTGAGCTGTGATGCCTCAGTACTCTACCCAGGGTGACAGCTTGAGGCTCTGTCTCAAAAGGGGGTGGAGCAAGGTGGCGGCCGAGTAACAGCTTCTTTGCAACCAGACTCCATGAGATTGGGGAGAGAAGACTCCAGGCATCTCTGGCTGGAGGGACCTGCCTAGAAACGTCCCTTTGGAGACAATGGTAGACACCAAGAGACTTCTGGAACCCAAGAGGAGGACAAAAGCAGTGGAGAACTGGCAAGTGGTTGCACTTGTTTGGTTGGAGGCCGCCCATAGCTGTAACTACAGCAGCAGCGAGATTGCAAACAGGAAAGGCCCTACCTGTGGGCTGTTTCGATTTTTTGGACTTGGGCACTTGGTTGAACTCCCTTGGGAGAACTTGGGCGAAGGTACAGATGACTTTAAGTGTTGTCTAGGGTCCTGGACTGAGCTGCTGAGCCAGAAGGGAGCTAATATTGTTTGGTTGTGGTCTGCACACGCAGCCATTGGGAGAGAACGGTCCAGGCAGGCTCTGCCCTCAGGGTCACAGAGTGAAAACTGGGCTGGGAGACCTTGGCTGAGTAATCTAGTGACTGAGCAGCCCAAAGGTGGGGTGTGAGAGGCTGGGGAAGAGCGGAGATTTCAGTGTTTGGCACTAGCAGGGCTTACAGCCTTACAGCCTTGGCCCTCAGGGGCATAGAGTGAGACCAGTTTTGATGTACTGGATAAGTGGGCAGCCGCTTCAGGAGAGATCCAGGTGACTAGTGCTTTGCTGGGAAAGCTTCTGCTTAGCCAAGGTTAACAGTTTAAATTGTCTTTTAAGTGGGCTGAGGAGAGATTTAGGCTCTCAACCCTGCAGGGTTTGAGAGATCAGCAGAGGCCTCCAGTCTCCATCTCATACAGCTGTATCAGCATTGTGATTAACACCTCATACCTCAAAAGATCATCTTTTACCCAGACAATATTCAGCAAGATATATATATATCTATGTGTGTGTGTGTGTGTGTGTGTGTGTGTGTAGA
>NW_003852565.1:290014-291892 GCF_000181295.1 Otolemur garnettii
AATTTTCCATTGTTGCCTTATTTAACAATTAGAACTTCATTTTTGCTAGTGTTTCTGCCCCTAATATTTGTTTTTTCCCCCCAATTTAAGGTTTTCTGTTTGTTTTGGTTTGATTTATAGTATTTTGGTCTTTCCTCTCTACTTGGTTGAGGTGGGGTACTGTGTCTGAACAGGCTAGGAAAGAGCTGCTGACTTCAAGGGACTCACCCAACCCAGCACCCCTAGAGGTTTGGTGTTTTTAAGGTTGAATCAAAGTACCCTACTGTACATCTATATTATTCCTGTCTCCCTCTTTCTGTGCCTTTCTTCTTTTCATCAGAATCCACTTTCACTCACCTCCTCTCCTTTCTTTTTTTCTTTTCTTTTTTGTTTTTTTAATCTTTTTTCCCTTCTTGCTCTTCAGTCTTCTCATCCTTCTGGTCCTGTACCAAAAGGACTGATCAAAACCTTAGGCCAGAGGCACGGTGACTTAAAGAGCAAGAGGAAGTGAAAGGAAAATTAGGGCAAGGACACATAAAAGAAAGTGAGGCAGAGTCAGCAGAAAAATCCTGGCAACATGAAATGCCAGTCCAGGGCAACCCTCCCCTAGGGACCAGGAGGTAGCTACTGCAGAGGATTCTACCTATAAAGAAATGTTAGAAATGACAGAAGGGAAATTTAAAATACAGATGATGAAAAGGATGAAGGAAATTGCTGAGAAAGTGGAAAACAACCCAAAGGAAATCCAAAAACAGAATCAAGTAAAAGATGAATGGTATGAAGAATATAGAAAGGGGCAGTGCCTGTGGCTCAAGGAGTAGGCCGCCAGCCCCATATACCAGGGGTGGCAGGTTCAAGTCCTACCCCGGCCAAAAATGCAAAACAAAAAAAAAGAATGTAGTAGCTGGGCGTTGTGGCAGGGGCCTGTAGTCCTAGCTACTCGGGAGGCTGAGGCAAGAGAATTCCTTAAACTCAGGAGTTGGAGGTTGCTGTGAGCTGTGTGATGCCACGGCACTCTATCAAGGCCAACAAAGTGAAACTCTGCCTGAGGAAAAAAAAAACGTAGAAAAAAAAGAATGTAGAAAGGATATAGCAGAGTTGCAGAGTTGAAGGAATTGAAGTAGTCAGGGAACTTAAAGATGCAATAGAAGTATCAACAACAGATTAGACCATGCAGAAGAAAGAATCTCAGAGGTAGAGGACAAAGCTCTTGAGATAACTCAGATAGTTAAAGAGGCAGAAAAGAAGAGAGAGAAAGCAGAACGTTCACTGATGGAATTATGGGACTTTATGAAGCATTCAAACATACGAGCTATAGGCATCCCAGAAGGGGAAGAAGAATACCCCAGAGGAATGGAAGCCATTCTAGAGAGTATTATAAACGAAAATTTCCCAAATATCACCAAAGATTCGGACACACTCCTTTCACAGGACTATCGGACCCCAGGCCGCCTCAACTCAAACAGAGCTTCTCCAAGACACGTTGTGATGAACCCGTCCAAAGTCAAGACAAAAGTAAATTTTGCAGGCTGCCAGGAGTAAGCGCCAGTTGACCTACAGGGGCAAATCCATCAGGGTGACCGCAGATTTCTCTAATGAAACTTTAAAGCCAGAACACAATGGTCAACTACTTTTAATCTACTTAAACAGAACAATTTCCAGCCCATAATTCTATATCCCACTAAGCTAAGCTTTAAAACTGACGGAGAAATCAAATCTTTTACTGATACATAAACATTAAGGAAGTTTCCCATAACAAGACCAGTTCTACAGGAAATACTTCAATCTGTTCTACACACTGACGGTCACAATGGATCAATAGCAAAGTAAGATCTCAGAAATTAAAGGACAGAACCTAATTTCCACACTGATGCAAAAGATAAAACTAAGCAATGGACT
>NW_003852565.1:292049-299600 GCF_000181295.1 Otolemur garnettii
TCTGCAGGAAACACACCTAGCCTCAAAAGACAAATTAAAACTCAGAGTTAAGGGTTGGAAAACAATTTTTCAGGCAAACAAAATTCAGAAGAAAAGAGGGGTTACAATCTTATTTTCAGATACATGCGGATTTGAAGCAACTAAAGTCAAAAAAGACAAAGATAGTCACTTCATACTAGTCAAGGAAAAAATACAACAAGAAGACATTTCAATTCTAAATATTTATGCACCCAACTTAAATGCTCCCAGATTCTTGAAACATACCTTACTTAATCTGAGCAATATGATATCCTATACCACCATAATAACAGGGGACTTTAACACTCCTCTCACTGAGCTGGACAGATCCTCTAAAACAGAAATTAAACAAAGATATAAGGGACTTATCTGAGGCCCTAGAACTGTGCTTGAGACACATATAGAACACTCCAGGCCAAAGCTGAAGAATATACATTCTTCTCATCAGCCCATGGAACATTCTCCAAAATTGATCATATCCTAGGACAGAAAACAAACCTCAACAGAATCAAAAGAATTGAATTTTACCTTGCATCTTGTCAGACCATAAGGCGCTAAAGGTGGAATTCAACTCCAACAAAAACGTATAACCCCACACAAAGGCATGGAAATTAAACAACCTTCTGTTGAATGACAGTTGGGTGTAGGAAGAAATAAAAGAGGAAATCATTAGCTTCCTTGAGTCTAACAACAATGAAGACACAAGCTACCAAAACCTGTGGGATATTGCAAAAGCAGTTCTGAGAGGAAAAATTACCACTCTAGATGCCTACATTCGAAAAATAGAAAGCACATCAACCAACTCACAAGCCATCTTATGGAATTGGAAAAAGAAGAACAATCTAAGCCTAACCCAATAGAAGGAAAGAAATATCCAAAATTAAATCAGAGATTAATGAAATTGAAAACAAAAGAATCATTCAGAAAATTAATGAAAGAAGGAGTTGATTTTTTGAAAAAATAAATAAAATAGATCAACTTTTGGCCAAACTAACTAGAAATAGAAAAGAAAAGTCTCTAGTAACCTCAGTCAGAAATGATAAAGGGGAAATAACAACTGACGCCACAGAGATACAAGAGATCATCTCTGCATACTACCAGAAACTCTATGCCCAGAAATTTGACAATGTGAAGGAAATGGATCAATGTTTGGAACCACACCCTCTCATTAGACTTAGCCAGAATGAAATAGATCTCCCAAACAGACCAATTTCTAGCACTGAAAGAAACAATAAAAAATCTCCCAACAAAAAATGCCCTGGTCCAGCTGGCTTCACACCAGAATTCTATCAAACCTTCAAGGAAGAGCTTATTCCTGTATTGCAGTAATTATTCCAAAAAATTGAAGAGGAAGGAACCTTCTCAAACATGTTCTACAAAGCAAACATCACCCTGATACCAAAACCAGGAAAATACCTAACTAAAACGGAAAACTTCAGACCAATTTCACTAATGAATATAGAGGTAAAAATTCTCAACAAAATCCTAGCCAAGAGATTACAGTTTATCATCAAAAAAGCAAGTCCATAAATGTTTATTCACCATATCAAAAGAAGCAAAAACAAAGACCATATGATCCTCTCAACAGATGCAGAAAAAGCATTAAATAAAATCCAGCATCCTTTTCTAATTAGAACACTGAAGAGTATAGGCATAGGTGGCACATTTCTTAAACTGATCAAAGCTATTAATGAGAAACTCACAGCTAATATTTTACTGAATGGAGTAAAACTTCCACTTTGAACTGGAACCAGACAAGGTTGTCCTCTGTCGCCATTACTATTCAACACAGTGCTGGAAGTTCTAGTCAATACAATTAGGCAAGACAAGGAAATAAAGGGCATCCAAATGGGAGCAGAGGAGGTCAAACTCTCCCTCTTTGCTGATGATATGATCTTATACTTAGAGAACCCCAAAGACTCAACCACAAGACTCCTGGAAGTCATCAAAAAATATAGTAATGTCTCAGGATATAAAATCAATATTAACAGGTCAGTAGCCTTTGTATATGCCAACAACAGCCAAGATGAGAGGCTAATGAAAGACACATTGCCATAGCTTCAAAGAAAATGAAATACCTAAGAATATACCTAACAAAGGAGGTGAAGGACCTCTATAAGCAAAATTATAAAACCCTAAGAAAGGAAATAGCAGAGGATATTAACAAATGGAAGAACATACCATGCTCATGGCTGGGAAGAATCAACATTGCTAAAATGTCTATACTTCCCAAAGCAATCTACCGATTCAATGCCATCCCTATTAAATTACCAACATTGTACTTTCAAGACTTGAAAAATATGATTCTGCATTTTGTATGGAACCAGAAAAAAACCCATATAGCTAAGGCAATTATTAAAAATAAAAACGTAGCCAGGGGCATCACCATACCACATTTAAGGCTGTACTACAAGGCCACAGTGTCAAGACAGCATGGTACTGGCACAAAAATAGAGACACAGACATTTGGAATCAAATAGAAAACCAGGAGATGAAACTAACATCCTACAACCACCTAACCTTTAATAAACCAAACAAGAACATTCACTGGGGGAAAGACTCCCTATTCCATAAATGATGTGGGTAGAAGTGGATATCCATGTGTAAAAGACTGAAACTGGACCCACACCTTTCTCCTCTCACAAAAATTGATTCAAGATGGAAAAAGGACTTAAATGTAAGGCATGAAATGAAGAAAATCTGCAAAGAAAGGATAAGAAAAACACTGGAAGATATTGGCCTGGGGAAAGACTTTATGAAGAAGGCTGTCGTGGCAATTGCAACAGCAAAAATAAACAAGTGGGACTTAATTACATTGAAAAGCTTCTGTACAGCTAAGGAGACAACCACCAAAGCAAACCGACAACCTACAATGGGAAAGGATATTTGCATATTTTGAATCAGACCAAAGCTTGATAACTAGGATCTATAGAGAACTCAAATTAATACACATGACAAAGTCAACAATCCCATTGTTCCCCAATGGGGAAGAGAGATGAATAGAACCTTCTCTAAAGAAGACAGATGAATGGCTAACAAACACATGAAAAAATGCTCATGATCCCTAATTATTAGAGAAATGCAAATCAAAACCACCCTGAGATAGCATTTAACACCAGAGAGAAATGCCTACATCACAAAATCTCAAAACTGTAGATGCTGGTGTGGATGTGGAGAGAAAGGAACACTGTTACACTGCTGGTGGGCCTGCAAAATAATATAATCTCTTTGGAAGGAAGTATGGAGAAACTTCAAAGAACTCAAGCTAGACCCCCCACTTGATCCTGCAATCCCATTACTGGGCATCTACCCAGAAGGGAAAAAATCCTTTTATCATAAGGACACTTGCACTAGACTGTTTATCGCAGCTCAATTTACAATTGCCAAAATGTGGAAACAGCCTAAATGTACCCTAACCCAGGAATGGATTAACAAGCTGTGGTAGAGGTATACCATGGAATACTATTCAGCCATTAAAAAAATGGAGACTTTACAGCCTTTGTATTAACATAGATGGAAGTGGAACACATTTTTCTTAGTAAAGCATCACAAGAATGGAGAATCCTATGTATTCAATTTTGATATGAGGACAATTAATGACCTAGTACATGGTGGGGGTGGGGGAAGGGGAGAGCAAAGGGAGGGTAAGAAGGAGGGCGGTGGGGTCTCAGTGTGTGACACACCTCCTGGGGGCAAGACTTAATTGTAAGAGGGACTGTACCTAACAAATGCAATCAGTGTAGCCTGGTTTCTTATACCTTCAACAATTAAAAAAAAAAAAAGACCACATATTATATCCACTCATTCATATTCATTGATGTGAAATGTTTAAAATAGACACATCCAGAAAGACAGAAAAGTAGACTACTGGTTGTGTAGGGCTGGGGAGTTGGGGGTGGGTAGTGGAAGTGGATCCTAATGGGCACAGGGTCTTTCTTAGGTGATGAAATGTTCTAAATCTGATAGTTGCACAATTCTATGAACATACTAAAAAAAGTACTCATTGAATTGTATACTTTAAGTGGATGAATTGTATCACATATGAATTATAGTTCAATAAAGCTGGTAAAAATGAAAAAAAAAAAAAGAGTTACTCTCCCTCTCAGAGGACTGTGTTGTTGATGGTGAGACTTCCTGGGCATTGGGGTTAGGACACAACACCCCCCTCTCAGTCTGTTTGCAGCTGGCAGATTCCCAGCAGCTTTGCACAGGGTGTGGGGTCTCTCAGAGTCGCACTTGAGCATTTTCACAGTGCAATCCGTATTTTATTGTAAAACACTGTCCTGCTATTTCTCCTTTATGTAACAGTTAGGGCTAATTATATTGATGGCTTTGAGATTATAAAATTATACAAGGAGGTTGTATTCTCTGTGAATTCCATTCCTAGATCGAAAATGGACCTGCCCGGCAAACCAGCGGGTAAGGACAGGCAGACCAGCAAAGCAAGTGCGGTCACACAAACTGCCATGTGGATCAGACAGCAGGGACTACTCTCCAGAGGTGAGAAAAAGCATCTAGGGCGCCCTGCTCTTAGAGCGGGTTTGGGAGACACTACAGGAAAGTGACCCTGGAAAGTCAGGGGAGAGCTACCAGGAGCCTGACCTACAAACTGCAGGGGGGGGGGGCAATGGAAAGCAGGGAGATCCACGCGTGTGAGGGTGTCTGGGCCGTGGCAGGAAGCAGAGGTGCTCTGAATGGGACTGTGCAGGAGGGTCAGGATGAGCAGGGGGCTGTGTGTGGAGCAGCCCAGGCCTCTCTCAGGGGCCGGGCAGGGAACGTTGAGGCCCAGAAGGGAAATAATTTGATTAGGTTTCAGAAGGGCCCAGGCATCAAGATGGCTGGGACGGGGATGGGTGGGGGCAGGGGAAATAACAAGAAGTGTCACCCCAGGGCGGCAGTGCCAACGGGCAGGAGTTAAGGGGTGGGCAGTGGCCTGTGGGGAGAGAGGGGCAGGAGTGGGCACGCCAGCCATAAGGCTGCTCAGACGTGCCTCAGTAGCCGCACCTGAGAACCGGGCAGCTTGGAAAGACAAACCCACATCCAAGAAAACCTCGCTATTTTCACGTGCTCAACCTTGAATTCTCAGTTGCCTTTTGAGCAGGGAGCCAGGTGCTCTTCAGTTTTGTGGCTGTTACCTTATATCAGCCTTTAAATTTTATTTCATTATCACTCCCCCAAAGAACCATTTGACACTTTTCACTCTAATCGCTCATCCCAGGAATTTTTTAGTTTTTTTTTTTTTTTGAGACAGGGTCTTGCTAGGTTACCTTGGCTACAGTGCAGCGGCACCATCAGGGCTCACTCTGCCCCCTGTGAAATTTTAACATCACTGATATATGAATATCTGTTTACATCCTGCATCTACATCTATGCTTTATACATTAGAAGAACGTGAGGAGGTGGCCCTGGTGGCTCACACCTGTAATCCCAGCACTTTACTTGGACTTTTTTTTTTTTTTGCAGTTTTTGGGTGGGGCTGGGTTTGAACCCGCCACCCCAGCATATGGGGCGGGCGCCCTACTCCTTTGAGGCACAGGCACTGCCCAACCCCAGCCCTTTAGAAAGCTGGGGCAGAAGGATCATTGGAGACCAGGCTGGGCAACATAGTGAAACCCAGTCTCTACCAAAATAAATCTCCCCTACTCAATACTAACATGAAATTAGTAGATGAACAACCACAGGTCCACACAAGAGAAGCACAGCTACATTCAAGAAGGGTGGGGAGAGGGGGATTAGATCTCACACCTAATGTGGTACAATGGAGGGCACAGGGCACACCTCCTGGGTGAGGGACTCAACTACAATTCAGACTTTACCTAACAAATGCAAACAGTGTATGTATCCTTATGTTAATCTGAAAAAAATAAATAAGAAGAATTAGCTGGGTGTAATGGCATTTCCCTGTAGTCTCAGCTGCTCAGGAGGCTCCAGTGAACTATGATTTTGCGACTGCTCTCCAGCCTGGGTGACGGAGGGCAACACTGTCTCTTAAAAAAAAGTATGAGATTTTTCTCCCCCCAGGACTGTTTTTGCTCTCTAGGGGTGATCCTGAAAGAACACGTGCCTTTAGAGAGCTTTCCTCAATGTTCCCTTGCCTTCCTCTCTTTGAATATCATGGATCACATATGATTCAGCCATTTCAGAGATGTATAAACAAGTACGGATTTTTTTTTTTTTTTGAGACAGAGCCTCAAGCTATCCCCCCTGGGTAGAGTGCCATGGCATCACAGCTCACAGCAACCTCCAACTCCTGGGCTCAAGCGAGTCTCCTGCCTCAGCCTCCCAAGTAGCTGGGACTACAGGCGACTGCCACAACGCCCGGCTATTTTTTTTTTTTTGGTTGCAGCCGTCATTGTTGTTTGGCAGGCCTGGCTGGATTCGAACCCACCACCTTAGGTGTATATGGCTGGCGCCCTAGCCACAAGCACCGAGCCACAAGTACGGATTTAAAATTTCCTCTGAAGCAATTATTTCACAAAAATTCATTCCGTTGTTTTTACCTACAGAAAGAAAAAATAAGGAAAATGAATAAATTGAGTGGCCACAATAGTATTATTTTATATGCCAGGTTTTAAAAAAAGTTTTTCACGTTAAAAACAAAAATTTCTTTCCTGGCTGGGTACGGAGGCTCATGCCTGTAATCCTAACACTTTAGGAGGCCAAGGCAGGTGGCTCCCTTGATCTCATGAGTTTGAGACCAGCCAGAGCAAGAGCGAGACTAGGTATTTACTTAAAACAGAAAAACTGAGGCAAGAGGATTGCTTAAGCCCAAGAGTTGAAGGTTGCTGTGAGCTATGATGATGCCATAGCAGTCCGTGGGAAGGCAGAGGTGTCCAAGTGGGTAGAAGGGCAGCAGGAAGGAGTCCATGGGGAGGGAGGCTGGATGGGCAGGGAGTGAAGGTCCACAGGGCTGGGGGCCTGGGCCAGGCACACACAGGTTTGCCAGAGCTGCTAGCAGGTGTCAGGGCAGAGGCCCGGATGCAGGACCGGGGCTCCCCGCACTCACCTGGATTGGTCAGCTTCTCTTCCAGCTCTGCCTGCGTCGTCACACTCTCCGACTTCGGGGAGTGGATAATGAGCACCACGGAGCCTGCACAGCTCAGCAGACACCCCAGCTTGCCCAAGATGTTGAGCTTTTCCTTAAGAAGGTAAGAAGCTAAAATAGACCTTCAGTGTAAAAAACAAAGCACAGTCATTAGAGTTTAAATCCACCCAACTGACCTCCTTCTACGAACTGCAGATATTTTGTCTATAAAAAAATCATGTTTTTGAGGGTGCCTGTGGCTCAAAGGAGTAGGGCGCTGGCCCAATATGCCAGAGGTGGCCGGTTCAAACCCAGCCCCAGCCAAAAACTGCAAAAAAAAAAAAAATAATAAAATAAAATATATATACATACTTACTGTGGTTTGAACTTCTTTTGAAAATAATTTACTTAGTGATCTTTAAAAATGTTCCTGGCACCCAAGATCCTCTCAAGGCACACCTATGTGACATGACACACTGGTTGAAAATCACTGTCATGGAGTGATTAAC
>NW_003852565.1:299685-309779 GCF_000181295.1 Otolemur garnettii
ATAGGCGCCGAGCCAAAAAAAAGGTTTTCTTAATAGCTATTATTAGAAATTTTGTTTTTAAAAATAGAAAAGATTAGGATTTTATTGAAGTTGTTATTTCAACACAAAAGGATTTTCTAACAATTCCATGCAAAATCACTACATAGTTAACGACACTCTTCTTTTCTTTTCTTTTCTTTTTTTTGAGACAAGAGTCTTACTTTGTCACCCTGGATAGAGTACTGTGGCATCCTAGCTCACAGCAACCTCCAACTCTTAGGCTCAAGCGATGCTCTTGCCTCAGTTTTTTCTATAAATAGTAGAGGACAGAGTCTCACTATGGCTCAGGTTGGTCTCAAACATGTGAACTCAGCAATCCACTCACCTCAGCCTTCCAAGTGCAGGGATTATAGACATGAGCCACCTCACCTGGTTTAATATTCAAAACTTTATTTATTTTTTATTTTTTATTTTTTTAGACAGGAGCCTCCAGCTGTCCCCCTGGGTAGAGTGCTGTGGTATCACAGCTCACAGCAACCTCCAACTCCTGGGCTCAAGCGAGTCTCCTGCCTCAGCCTCCCAGGTAGCTGAGACCACAGGCGCCCACCACAATGCCTGGCTGGTTTTTTTTGGTTGAAGCCATCATTCTTGTTTGGCAGCCTGGGCTGGATTCGAACCTGCCACCTTGGGTGTACGTGGCTGGCACCTTAACCACTTGAGCAACAGGCTCTGAGCCAATGTTCGAAACTTTAAAAGTAAGGTCACTTTACTTTTTCAAGGCAAAAATACATACATATTCTTCATAGAACATCTATAGTCTTCGGGCTTTATGTGTTCTCTTACTTCCCCGCATTGGTAAAAGGTGTGAATCGGGAAACGTAGGCTCAATTCAGTAAGTCACAGGACTGGTCATTCTCATTTTACTGGTGTCTAATACTCAAGATGCTCTTGGAACATGAATACCCAGGAGGAGGGCACAGCAGGCCCAGGTGTGTGCTGGATTATTTCCTTCAATCCTCATTTTACAGATATGGAAACTGAACCTCCTGAAAGACAGGATCATCACTGAACCTAAAACCACAAAGCAAATAAGAGAAAAAACCCTGGTCGTGCCATACCCATAAAGCCAAAATGCCCATCTTTTCCTTTATGCCACCATATCCCTGTGGCTAGACAGCCTTGTCCTCAAGGAACCTCAGTAATGGAGCTGGGGAAAGAAGCCACGTCACTCACAGTACCAACAAAACTTCTAAGAATGCACAGCTGGGGCCGGGCACGTGGCTCACACCTATAATTCCAGCACCCTGGGAGGCTGAGGCAAGTGGATTACCTGAGCTCAGGGGTTCGAATGAGCCTGAGCAAGAGTGAGACCCAACGTCTAAAAAAAATAGCCAGGTGTTGTGGGGCACTTGTAGTCCCACCTATTTGGGAGGCTGAGGCAAGAGGATCACTTGAACCCAAGACTTGGAGGTTGCTGTGACTCCACGGCACTCTACCCAGGGTAACAAAGTGAAACTCTTTTTCAAAAACAAACACACAGGCGGTGTCTGTGGCTCAAAGGAACCCAGACCTGGCCAAAAACTGCAAAACAAAAACAAACAAACAAAACAAAACAAACTGGTGTTTCATTTTTCTTCCATCCTATCTCTGTGTATCGGTTTCTTCAAAGATAAAACAAAATATAAATAGGATTGCAAGAGGACAGATGTTGAACTATTTGATAAATGTTTCATAAAATCATTTTTGTAGAGCAGCACCTGTGGCTCAAGGAGTAGGGTGCCGGCCCCATGTACTGGACATGGCGGGTTCCAACCAGGCCCCGGCAAAAACAAAAAACAAAAAACAAAAACAAAAAACAAAAAAAACTGCAAAATAAAAAATCATTTTTGTAGTAAGCCAAGTTAACAAAGAGAGAATCCATTTGTGATATCCCGCAGTTGACAGCCGTCACACCCCACTCCTCCCTTTCCCCTTTGTCCCACATCTAGGTAACCTGACCAGAGAGTTTGTGTGTGCCCTTGGTCCCTGAAGGTCTTAGTTCCTTGGTACAGGCAGAAATTTCAAACCACGCAAGGTCTATTCTAAGTGTTTGAACCTCCACCACTCATCTAACTACAGTAAAAACTTAAAGCTTCCTCCCTCAGTAATGTAGCTGGGGAAATGTAATGTAATGTAATGTAGCTCACTCACAACCCTTTTAGGGAATCCATGTGCTGTTGACCGTGTGAGTCATAAACCCATTTCACATCCACTGGTGCCCACGTGTCACTTGTCTCACAAGGTGAGCGGTGGGGGACGCCCAGCACCCACACCCAGCAAGTGACACTAAGCACCAAATAAACACCAACTGACTCCTTCTGCTTAATGATTTCTCAGAATAACTTGTCATGCTGTCAGGAAGACTCTAGTCTCTAAGAAGTTTTCCAGGGCAAAGACCAGGAATGAGCGCATCAGATTCATCAGTAGGTATGAATGAGTCAGAATTTAAAATACACTACAGCAAACTTTTTTTTTTTTTTTAGAGACAGAGTTTTACTATGCAGCCCTCAGTAGAGTGCCATGGAGTCACAGCTCACAGCAACCTCCAACTCCTGGGCTTAGGCGATTCTCTTGCCTTAGCCTCCCGAGTAGCTGGGAGTACAGGTGCCCATCACAACGCCCAACTATTTTTTTAGTTGCAGTTTGGCTGGGGCCACGTTTGAACCCACCACCCTTGGTATATGGGGCCAGCACCCTACTCACTGAGCCATAGGTGCAACCCGACTACAACAAACTTCTAAAAGAACTGTATTTGAAGGGATAAAATTAAATGACAAAGTGGAATACTATTGATCTTCAGTTACAATTTTACTTTTTTTTTGACAGAACTATTATAAATGAAAAGCTTTTTTCAATATCTGAACTACATATTCAATACCAAAACACAGAATCTTAGCTCTCACCCAAACGGCACTCCAAGGGCACCCAGGGGCGTCACCAGGACCGTGGGGACTGCAGTGTAAGCCAGGAAATTTCCAATCTGGCCAACAGCCACTGTGAAGAAAATACAGACACACTACCTGCAGTCAGAGAGCTCTCTTTTAGTGCTGGTCACATAGTGGAATTCTGCAAGGTTCTCTTCTAACAGGGCTACTTCTTTTCCATTACTTGTGAGGAGTCAAATCTGGTGTGTCATTTGCACATTTAAGGGTCATGGCGGCAGATAGCAGCTCCACAGTATCCCTGGTCCAACCAGTCAGGACAGTAGATTCAGCCCCTCATCAAAATGCCCAGCCTACCCAGCAGTGTGCGTGGCACTGAGTATATTTCTACTGTCTTAACACATCCTTGTTTCAAGCCAGGAAGAACTTCCTGTGCCCCTTCACATGGCCTAAGATCTGCTCTAGTGTGGGTAGGTGGCCACAGTGATAGGCGGCTTCCTGCACAGGACCGTTCCCGGGGCTACACCCAGACAGAGCTTTTAAAGGAGCTCTTCAGTAGATGGAATCACTGCTGGTTAAGCTGTGTCTTGGCTAAAAGATGGCACATGACAGATAAACCACATAATGTTTCTGAAGTTTCTGATATAATTTCCCTTCATACATTTAGAGCTCTGAACTTTAATTGTATTATTTGCTTTTACATTATAGCACACCAACTTTGATCTGGTCTTAAAGTTGAGTCAAGAATCTCATGGTTCATCCTGTGGTTGGCCATCTTCTCCTTCTCAACATATTGAAGGACAGCAGAGGCGGGATGAGCCTGGGAAGGTGGGGAGCAGCACCCTCTTCTGGACCAACCTCATCTCAGCCCCTCTACCCTGCTCTGACAACGGACCTTAACAAAGAAAGAAAAAGACCAGACTGTCTGCCTCACAGGCATACTTACTAGCAATGGTGCCGGCCCACCACACAATGTCTGTTAGGTAGGAAGTGCCTGCAGAAGAATGAAAGAAAAAACGGTCAGGAGAGAGTGTTTACAGGTCACAGGGGTCAGCGAGCGACACATCCAAAAGAGAAACTTTATCTGAAAACTAAAATTGAAAAGAATTGAGTGCCATGCTGTTTATTCACCCTCTAAAGAATGTTTTGTTTAGTCTACAAGTAGCAACATGAGAGGCCAGGAAAAGTGTTCAAGACAAGATATTTTTGCTGCCAACACAAGCTGATCCAAATAAGCAAATGAGAGCTTTATAAATTGGCTTTCTGTGCCCCAATAAGTCACCGAGGACACACAGATACACTCCAGAACAGCTTTATGTGGCTCTCAAATGAGATTGGGTCTTTAAAGCCCAAATGTCTCATGCATTTACTGTAACCCATTTAAAAGATAATTTTATTATCATAGGGTTCAATGACTTCCTGCTTAAATAAGTTACTCAACCTTCATAAACTGTAAGCCTTCTGAGATGGCTCTGCTTTTAACCACTAGAGCACTAGAGCCTCAACCTCCCTTGACACCTTCACATTTCACAGGACACTTGCTGTGCCTGTCAGGGTAACGCCCCATCCTGATGTAGGATGTGAGGCCCTTACTACCCTATCTGTCCCTCCTCCTGTCCTCTGGGACAGGTGCTTAACAGGGAGAGTCTCCTCACCTTTGAGACACACTTGTGCCCTCCAGATATGTCAAAATGCTCCTAGTGTGAGAGGAATTTTTTTTTAAAACTGCATATTGAAGTACCTAATTCTAATCAGATGTTCTATGCATAATTCTCAGTATAAAACACAGTGATTAAGTATAAGAAACACAGGGGGCCAGGCTGGAGGATCAGAGCTATGAAACTAAACCAATGTGTAATAATAGAGTAGGAATGGTAAAGTTAGACTATGACCATTTAGCTGGGCACAGTGACTCACACTGGTAATCCTAGCACTCTGGGAGACTGAGGTGGGAGGATGGCTTGAACCCAGGAGTTCAAGACCAGCCTGAGCAAAAGAAAGAATCCCATCTCTACTAAAAATAGGAAAATCAGCCAAGTGTCACGGCAGGCACCCATAGTCCCAGCTACTCGGGAGGCTGACACAAGAAGATCACTTGAGGCCAGGGGTTTGAGGTTGCTGTAAGCTATAACGCCATGGCATTCTACCCAGAGTGACAGAGTGAGACTCTGCCTCAAAACAAACAAACAAACAAAGAAAAAAAGAATACCACCATTTGACTACCAAGAATAATCAATGGATACTAAAATAAATATGCTGAGGCAAGAGAATCACTTGAGCCCAAGAGTCTGAGGTTGCTGTGAGCTGTGACTCCAGAGCACTCTACTGAGGGTGACATAGTGAGACTCTGTCTCGAAAAAAAAAAAATTAGGGACGACGACTGTGGCTCAGTAGGTAGGGCACTGGCCCCATATACTGAGGGTGGTGGGTTCGAACCCGGCCCCGGCCAAACTGCAACAAAAAATAGCCGAGTGTTGTGGTGGGCTCCTGTAGTTCTAGCTACTCAGGAGGCTGAGGCAAGAGAATCACCTGGGCCCAGGAGTTGGAGGTTGCTGTGAGCTGTGATGACACTGTACTCTACCAAGGGCGACAAAGTGAGACTCTGTCTCTAAAAAAATTAAAAAAATAGATGTCAGTTTATGCAGGAACAGGACTGTCACAAGAGAAAAGGTCATCTTTTTTTTTTTTTTTTTTTTTTTTGAGACAGAGCCTCAAGCTGTCCCCCTGGGTAGAGTGCCGTGGCATTACAGCTCACAGCAACCTCCAACTCCTGGGCTCAAGCGAGTCTCCTGCCTCCGCCTCCCAAGTAGCTGGGACCACAGGCGCCCGCCACAACGCCCGGCTATTTTTTGGTTGCAGCTGTCATTGTTGTTTGGCGGGTCCGGGCTGGGGATTCGAACCCGCCACCTTAGGTGTACGTGGCTGGCGCCTTAGCCGGTTGAGCTATAGGCGCCGAGCCGAGAAAAGGTCATCTTTATGAGACACCTGGCAGACAGCAGCAGTGGGACAGACAGCATTGTAGCCTCTGAGGGAGGCACACGGAGGACACAGCAAAATATCTGTCACACTCCTACCAAACCAAAGTCTGAAACGAACCATGAGGACACGGGAGACAAATGCAGACTGTGGAAAAGCCTAAGAATCAGCTGGCCTGCACGCTTCAAAAACAGCAAGGTCATGGGAGACGGAGGAAGGCAGAGGAACCACTGTAGGTTAAAGGGAGCCAAAGAGACATGATAACGGAACACAACACATGGCGCCTGACTTCGAGAAAAAAAGGTGTTATAAAGGACTGATCTTCCTTACCTTTTAAGCCAAAATTAGGAAAAATTTTCTGCACCCAAAGGTACTAGACAAGTCAAATTTTTCTCTGTGTTGGTAGCTGCCCCACACAGTTGCTGCAGGTCAAGGTGAAGTCCGTGCATGTGGTCCCCAAGGGTGTCTTTCCAGGAGCCCCCTCTGCTCGACCCTGAAGGATGTGCATGGCCCTGTGAGCCCTTCCACCTGTCCTCATGGAGCGGGATGCCCCACAGTCCTTCCTCCTCCTTCAGCCAGTAGCTCAGACAGCCTGCATTCCACATTAGTCCTCAGCCCTGTCTAAAGTAGATATTTTTCTGGTACATCCAGAAACAACCGGGCTTCTTCACAGCTTCACCCTCAAGTATCACTGTTCCTGAAGCTCCTGGAGTGACTCAGTGGCACCTGAGGAGACGCTGGTGCACTCCGGCTGGGCCCAGCTTCTGTTGCTCTTCCAGCCCAGCCTCAGCAAGCCCGGGAGCGCCGGTAAACACTGAGAGGTTTGTTTGCATTGCCACACTCACGCCCCTCCTCACTCCTACACCTGGGTGGCAGTAGTGGCTAAGCTCCAGGGCGGGGGGGGGGGGCCCCTACCTGCCACCACACGGAAATTTTTTTGTGCTTATCATCTTTTGTTAGTGTTTGTGTATTTAATGTGTGGTCTGGGCCAATTCTTCTTCTTCCAGAGTGTGGTAGAGAAAATAAAAGGTTGGACACCCCTGCCTGGGCTCCTCTCCACATCAGAAACTGTGAGCTGTGAGGTTGTTGATAATGGTTAAGGCAAAAGACAATGATTCGTTTGTGCAAAGACAAAAGAGATTTCTAGGATGAAAATATCAACTGGCAGTGATACTGGCCAACCATGATTATGGCTTTTTTTTAGAAGACAGAGTATCCTCTGTCACCTCGGGTAGAGTGCTATGCCCTCAGCCTTGCTCATGGCAATCTTAAACTCAGGTGATCCTGCTGCCTCAGCATCCCGAGTAGCTGGGACTACATGTGCCCACCACAACACCCGGCTTATTTTTCTAGTTTTAGTAGAGATAGGGTCTCAAACTTGAACAGGCTGGACTCAAACTTCTGAGTTCAAGGGATCCCCTGCCTCAGTTTCCCAGAGTGCTGGGATGACAGGTGTAAGTCAACGCACCTAGCCAGATGTATGGCTTTTAATACTTTGCATTTACTATAAATGTGATCAGAAATGGCCTCAAAATACAGCTTTCTAGTATAAAAACACAGACAATCGTCCAGGTTATTTACCTTCTGATTATTCCAGAAAAAACTGCTTTCACTCACTGTGCTCCTAATAGCAATGACAGAAGTTGCTTCTAAAGCAAAACAAGAGTGGATCACTAGTTTTTTGCACATTAATGGTTTGACTTCAAGAATGTATAAAAAAGGCCGGGGGTGGTGGCTTGCACCTGTAATCCCAACACTTTGGAAGGCTGACACAGGTGGACCACCTGAGCTCAGGAGTTTGAGACCAGCCTGAGCAAGAGCAAGACTTTGTCTCTAAAAATAGCTGCCTATAATCCTAGCACCCTGGGAGGCCAAGGCAGGTGGATTACTTGAGCTCACCAGTTCGAGACCAGCCTGAGCAAAAGTGAGACCTTGTCTGTACCAAAAATAGAAATACTGAGGCAAGAAGGTTGATTGAACCTGAGTTGGAGTTTAGAGGTTGCTATGAGCTATGATACCATGGCACTCTATGCAGGGCAACAGCTTGAGACTCTATTTCAAAAAAAAAAAAAAAGAATGTCTAAAAAGATGTCACATAGTTTTTACAGAGTTCTTTAAAAAGAAGGACAAAGAATCAAGAAATACCCTTTCCTGACACCAACATAGCTAGCTGAAGCCATTAGCGAGAATGAATCTGAACACTGATATTCACCTACTTCCTAATGGACTTAATATATACATGAAGCTCTTCTGCATGCAGAATTTATTTTCCTAAAGAAATGGTCTGACAATCATGTAAAAGAATAGTTATAGGACTTACACTATCTGATTTTAAGATTTACTATAACTACACAATCAAGATAGTGTGGTACAGGAGTAAGTGCAGATACACACAGTGGACAGAACACAGCTCCGACAGGGGTGCACACGCGGCCAGTCAGGTCACACTGCAGCCTCCCTGCCATCTCAGATACACACAGTGGACAGAAAAGAGCTCCGACAGGGGTGCACACGCGGCCAGTCAGGTCACACTGCAGCCTCCCTGCCATCTCAGATACACACAGTGGACAGAACAGAGCTCCGACAGGGGTGCACATGTGGCCAGTCAGGTCACACTGCAGCCTCCCTGCCATCCGATGGTGAGTAAAGGCATCTCTTCAACACATGGTGCTAGAACAACTGGCTGCTGGGAGTAAAAATACTGAACGTTGATTATTTCATCCCTTAGACTATACCCCCAAATTAGCTCAAGAAGGCTCATGGACCTAAAGGCAACACTAAAGCTATGGAGCTCTGATAAGACACAAGCAGACGGCACAGCAACCTGTAGAGAAGCAAATGGAGTGCCTGAACCTGGGAGTTGGAAGTTGCTGTGAGCTATGATGATACTACGGCACTTTACCCCGGGTGACAGAGTGAGACTGTCTCAAAAATTAACAAAATAAAACCAACATGAAAAGACAAGCCACAGAGAAAATACTTGTCATCTCTATGTCTAACAAACTACTTTAAAATATCTTTAAAAAAATCTCTAAAATATATGTGTTTATATGTGGAAATTAAAGCTGTAGATACCCCCTGCCAATCAATCAGGTAAAGGCAGGCCTCAACATGACATGGGCAAGAGTCTTGAGAAGATTCCTCACAAGAGAGCATTTACAAGTACCCAATCAATCTGTAAAAGTTACTCAGTATCATAGGTATCCGGGAAATACAAGTTAAAATCACTATAAGGCTTGCAAGCCACATGCACCGGGGAACCCAGCATGGGCCTGCTAAACAATGACAACTACAACAAAAAAATAGCCGAGTGATGTGGCAGGTGCCTGTAGTTCCAGCTACTTGGGAGGCTGAGGCAAGAGAATCACTACAGCCCAGGAGTGTGAGGTTGCTGTGAGCTATAATGCTACAGCACTCTATCAGCAGCAAGAAAGTAAGACTCCGTCTCAAACAAAACAAAACAAAACAAAACCATTGCTCATGGCAACCTCAAGCTCTTGGGCTCAAGCAATACTCTTGCCTCAACCTCCCAAGTAGCTGGGCCTACAGGTACCTGCCACAATGACCAGCTATATTTAAAGATGGGGTCTTGCTCTGGCTCAGGCTGGTCTTGAACCTGTGAGCTCAGGGAATCCACCTGCCTCAGCTGGGATTACAGGTGTGAGTCACTGCACCCGCCCAACACACTGTACCTTCACAATCTGTGCAGCCTGCTCTATGTAATTATCCCTGAATATCAAAAAATAAGAAATGACTGACAATAGCTAAATTTCTTGACAGTGATGATGGTTTCACAGGCATATACTTATCTTCACACTCATGGAGATGTACATGAAATATGTACAGCTTTTTATGTCAATAGTCCCTCAGTAGTTTAAATAATTTCAAAACAATTTTAAAATTGTCTTAAGATAGGTATCTCACTTTCCCGGACTTTCTTTCTTTCTATAGTTTAAGATAAGAATAGAGGATGTGGCTTGGCGCCTGTGGCTCAAGTGGTTAAGGCATCAGCCACATATACCTAAGGTGGTGGGTTCAAATCCAGCCCAGGTCTGCCAAAAACAACGACAGCTGCAACCAAAAAAATAGCCAGGCGTTGTGGCAGGCGCCTGTGGTCCCAGCTACTTGGGAGGCAGAGGCAGGAGACTCGCTTGAGCCCAAGAGTTGGAGGTTGCTTGAGCTATGATGCCATGGTAATCTACCCAGGGGGACAGCTTG
>NW_003852565.1:311590-313018 GCF_000181295.1 Otolemur garnettii
TACTTGCTAGAGCTTAGCGCACCCCGGCTGGTGGCGGCGGACGAGTCCCCCACTCCGGGAGGGCCTAGAACTGCTTGCTAGCACTGCGCACCCCAGGGGCGGCAGAGAAGAACCCCGCCCCAGGGCTCTGGGCAGGTCCAGAACTGATTACTAGAGCTGCAAGCTTCCCGCAGGCGGTGGGTTGCCGGAGTGGAGTTCCCCTGCTCTGGACAGCCACAGAAGTACTTGCTAGAGCTTAGCGCACCCCTGCCAGTGGCAGCGGACGAGTCCCCCACTCTGGGAGGTCCTAGAACTGCTTGCTAGAGCCGCACAACCCACTGGCGGTAGAGAAGCACCCTGCCCCAGGGCTCTGGGCAGGTCCAGAACTGATTGCTAGAGCCGCAAGCTTCCCGCGGGCGGCGGGTCGCCGGAGTGGAGTTCCCCTGCTCCGGGCAGCCACAGAAGTACTTGCTAGAGCTTAGCGCACCCCTACCAGTGGCGGCGGACGAGTCCCCCACTCTGGGAAGGCCTAGAACTGCTTGCTAGAGCCGTGCACCCCACGGGCGGCAGAGAAGAACCCTGCTCAGGACAGAATAACCAGGGCTCACGACAGGTCCAGAACTAGCTGCTAGAGCCGCAAGCCTCCGGGCAGCAGGTGGCCGGAGTGGAGTTCTCCTGCTCCAGGCAGCCACAGAAGTACTTGCTAGAGCCTAGCGCACCCCTGCAGGTGGCTGCAGACGAGTCCCCCACTCTGGGAGGGCCCAGAACTGCTTGCTAGAGCCGTGTGCTCCACGGGCGGCAGAGTAGATCCCTGCTCCAGGGCTCTGGGCAGGCGCATAACTGCTTGCTAAAGCCACACACCTCCTGCTGGTGGCAGGTGGCAGCAGACGACTTCCCACTGTTCTGGGCAGGCACAGAATCATTTGCTAGAGCCCCGCACACCCCTACAGGTGGCAGCGGACCAGTCCCCCACCCTGGGAGGGCCCAGAACTGCTTGCTAGAGCCGCACACCCCACGGGCAGCAGAGTAGATCCCTGCTCCAAAGCTCTGGGTGGGCATATAACTGCTTGCTAGCACACCTCCTGCGGGCTGCGGGTGGCCACAGAGGATTTCCCCTGCTCTGGGCAGGCACAGAACTACTTGCTAGAGCCTCGCACACCCCACGGGCAGTGCCAGAGGAGTCCCCCACTCTGGGAGGACACAAAACTGCTTGCTAGAGCCGTGCACCCCACAGGCAGCCGAGGAGATCTCCACTCCAGGGCTCTGGGTAGGCCCAGAACTGCTTGCTAGTGCCACGGGTGTCCTACGGGCAGTGGCGGAGGAGTCCTCCGTTCCAGGCAGACCCCAAACAGCCTTCTAGAGACATGCACACCCCACGGGGGCCAGCGGAGGAGTTCCTTGCTCCAGGCACTTGTGCTGGGTGGGCCCAGAATTGCTTGCTAGAGCCAC
>NW_003852565.1:323678-325564 GCF_000181295.1 Otolemur garnettii
AAAAAAAAAAAAGGAAAACCTCTTATTTCTAGGGAACTACCGAAGAGAAATAATCAAAATTTAAATAAAGATTTATATGTATGGAAGCCAGGTGTGATGGCTCACACTTGTAATCCTAGCACTCTGAAAGGCCGAGGCAGGTGGATAGCTTGAGCTCACGAGTTTAAGACCAGCCCAAGCAAAAGCAACACCCCATCTCTACTAAAAATAGAAAAATTGAGGAAAGAAGATCACTTGAGACCAAGAGTTGGAGGTTGCTGTGATGCCCCTGTACTCTACCCAGGGTGACAGCTTGAGACTCTGTCTAAAAAAGAAAAAAAGATTTATATGTGTGGATAGTCATTATTTATAACAGCAAAGAAACTGGAAGTGTCCATCTCTGAAAAAAGTAGAATACATTCATGCAGCTCTGAATGTTTTCAAAGAACACTGAACAACAGGGGGACAAGCCGGAGACAATGAACACACCTGCAGGACACACATCGGCACGCTGGGGACGGGCTCTGGGTGTCTGGTCTCATTTTCAGAGGGTCCTGATTCTAAAGAAAACTACAGAAAAACTTAGGATATAATCACAGAAATTTAAACACTGATCAGACATGCAAAATTATTAAGGAATTATTGTTAATTTTTAGAGGTAATAGGAAGGGCATGGTGGCTCATGCCTGTAAACCTAGCACTCTGGGAGGCTGAGGCTGGTGGATTGCCTGAGCTCAGGAGTTCAAGACTAGCCTGAGCAAAAGAAAGACCTCATCTCTACTAAAAATAGGAAAAAAAAAAAATATTAGCTAGGGGCAGGCATCGTGGCTCAAGCCTATAATCCTAGCACTCTGGAAGGCTGAGGCAAGTGGATTGCTTGAGCTTATGAGGTGGAGACCAGTCTGAGTAAGAGCAAGACCCTGTCTGTTCTAAAAATGAAAATCTGAGGCAAGAGAATCACTTGAGCCCAGGAGTTGGAGGTTGTGAGCTGTGACCCCACAGCACTCTACTAAGGGTGACCAAGTGGGACAGTCTCA
This sequence comes from Otolemur garnettii, assembly GCF_000181295.1. NCBI lineage: Eukaryota > Metazoa > Chordata > Mammalia > Primates > Galagidae > Otolemur > Otolemur garnettii. The sequence continues at coordinate 324,695 of NW_003852565.1, forward strand.
AAAAAAAAAAAAATTAGCTAGGCATCGTGGCAGGCACCTGTAGTTCCAGCTATTCTGGAGGCTAAGGTAAGAAGATTGCTTGAGGACAGAGTCTCGCTTTATCGCCCTTGGTAGAGTACCATGGCATCATAACTCACAGCAACCTCAAACTCTTGGGCTCAAGCAATCCTCTTGCCTTAGCCTCCTCGGTAGATGGGACTACAGTCGCCCACTACAAAGCCCAGCTATTTGTAAACACAGAGTCTCACTTTGGCTCAAAAAACTTTGGTCTAAAACTCCTGAGTTCAAGGAATCCGCTCAATTCAGAATAAATTTATTTCTTAAAAGTAAATAAATAAATACATACTAACAAGTTCAATAAATAGGAAAAAAAAAGAAAATTCCACAGGAGTGGGGGTGGGGCTGGCGCTGGCCACGAATGACGACTGCTGAAACAGATGACAGGTACAAGGTGTTTATCACACTATTTCTTCTAAGCTGTATGTGTTTGAACCTTTCCACAATAAAAATATATATATTTTTAAAATTTTAAGGATATATATTTCTGGGCCAGGTGCCCTGGTGTGGTGGCTTGCTCCTGGTAATCCTAGCACTCGGGGAGGCCGAAATGGGTGGATTGCCAGAGATCAGGAGTGGGAGACCAGCCTGAGCAATAGCCAGACCCCGTTTCTAAAAACAGCTGGGCATTGTGGAGGGCACTTGTAATCCCAGCTAATCAGGAGGCTGAGACAAGAGGATCACTTGAGCCCAGGAACTGAAAGCTGCTGTGAGCTATGACGCTATGGTACTCTACCAAGGGTGACAAAATGAGACTCAGTCTCAAAAAAAAAAAAAAAATAGGATATGTATTTCTTTAAACATCTGACAGGT
>NW_003852565.1:325916-329925 GCF_000181295.1 Otolemur garnettii
CGAACCCACCACCTTGGGTGTACATGGCTGGCGCCTTAGCCACTTGAGCCACAGGCCCCCAGCCTGTTTGTTTGTTTTTTATTGAGACAGAGTCTAACTTTGTAACCCTCAGTAGCAGTGCTATGACATCATAGCTCATAGTAACCTCCAAGTCTTGGACTCAAGTGATTCCGTTGCTTTAGCCTCCCTAGTAGCTGGGACTACAGGTGCCTGCCACAACATTCAGCCATTATGATTATTATTATTTGGTTTAGCAGGCCTGGGCCGGGTTCCAACCCACCAGCCCCACAGCATGTGGCCAGTGTCCTAAACACTGAGCTACAGGTGCCCAGCCTTAAGATTCAGTTTTGAAATAGAAATATTAAATGTGATGAGAAAAAAATGTAACCAACAATTTTTTTTTTTTGGCAGTTTTTGGCTGGGGCTAGATTTGAACCCGCCCCCTCTGGCATCTGGGGCCAGCGCCCTACTCCTTTGAGCCACAGTTGCCGCCCAGTGTAACCAAATGTTAACAGCAGCCACATTAAGAAAAGAGATTAATAATTTTCATTTTCCTATTCACCGTTTCTATACTTCCCAGATTTTATTTATTTTTTTTGAGACAGAGCCTCAAGCTGTCACCCTGGGTAGAGTGCTGTAGCATCACAGCTCACAGCAACCTCCAACTCCTGGACTCAAGTGATTCTCCTGCCTTGGGCTTCCAAGTAGCTGGGACCACAGCCGCCAGCCACAATGCCCAGCTATTTTTTGGTTGCAGCCATCATGGTTGTTTGGTGGCCCGGGCTGGATTCAAACCCGCCACCTTAGGTGTACATGGCTGGCGCCTTAGCCACTTGAGCCATAGGCGCAGAGCCACTTCCTAGATTTTAAACAATGACCATATAGTCTATAATCAGGAACAAATGCTTTTTTTTTTTTGCAGTTTTTGGCTGGGACCGGGTTTGAACCTGCCACCTCAGGTATGTGGGGCTGACACCTACTCCTTTGAGCCACAGGCGCCGCCCAGGAACAAATGCTTTTTAAAAGTAGAACTATTTGCGGTGGTACCTGTGGCTCAAAGGAATAGGGTGCTGGCCCCATATGCTAGAGGTGATGGGTTCAAACCCAGCCCCAGCCAAAAAAAAAAAATTCTTTTGGGTGGCACCTGTGGATCAAAGGAGTAGGGCTCTGGCCCCATATGCTGGAGGCAGCAGGTTCAAACCCAGCCTCCGTCAAAAAAAAAAAAAAAAAAAAAAAACCTAAAAGTAGAACTACTTGGCTTGGCGTCCATAGCTCAGTGAGTAGGGCACCGGCCAACATACACTGAAGCTGGCGGGTTTGAGCCCAACCCAGGCCTGCTAAGCAACAATGACAACTGCAACCAAAAAACAGCATTGTGGCTGGTGCCTATAGTCCCAGCTACTTAGGAGGCTGAGGCAAGAGAATCACTTAAGCCCAAGTGCTTGACGTTGCTGTGAGCAGTGACACTACAGTAATCTACCAAGGGTGACATATGACATAGTGAGACTCTGTCCCCTCAAAAAATAAAAAATAAAAAATAAAAAAATACAAATAGGACTATTGGCTCAGCTGCCCGTAACACAGTAGTTATGGTGCCAGCCACATACACTGAGTTGGCAGGTTTGAACCTGCCCTGGGCCAGCTACCCAACAATGACAACTGCAACAAAAAGTAGTTGGGTGTTGTGGCAGGCGCCTGTAGTCCCAGCTACTTGGAGTCTGAGGCAAGAGAATCAATTAAGCCCAAGAGTTTGAGTTGCTGTGAGCTTTCACGCCACGGCACTCTACCCAAGGTGACAGCTTGAGACTCTGTCTCAAATATAAATAAATAAATAAAATAAAATAAAATAAAAATAAAAATAGGACTATGGCCAGGCACAGTGGCTCACACCTGTAATCCCAGAATTCTAGGAAGCTAAGGCAGATGGACTGTCTGACCTCATGGGTTTGAGACCAGCCTGAGCAAGAGCAAGACCCCATCTCTAAAAATAGGCAGGCATTGCGGCAGGCACCTGTAGTCCCACCTACTTGGGAGGCTGAGGCAAGAAAATCACTTTAGCCCAGGAGTTTGAGGTTGCTGTGAGCTATGATGCCATAGCACTGTACCAAGGGCAGCAAGGTGATAGATATTGTCTCAAAATAAATAAATGAATAAAAATAGGACTATGCTTGGGTGCTGAATAATTCCATTACACTATAGAGCTCTGACTAGACACAGACAAGCCAGGCACACCTGTGCCTCTGTGGCCCAGGGACTGCTGCTCATGGGCTCGTGGTCTGGAAGCATGAGAAGCATGGGCATGAACATTTCCTTTGAGAAAGCTGATCTTTTCTAGTCCCTCATGCTTAAAACAAAGTGTTAGTTACTCATTAAGGACTTAAGGGACTGAAAATCTAAATTATATTACATTTTTACTGTATCTATAAATCTTTTTTGAGGCCCCAATACACTCTCTCTCCAATAGCAATTCACTAAGACCAAGGGGTACTGATTTCATGTAGAAATTTAATTCAATCTTCTTGCTTTTATCATATGAAAACAAGAATAAATTCTTAGTTGCTTGAATGTATTTGGGCATCATCTATTCTAGAAATAACCTAGTGTCAGAGCTCCTGCTTTTTCCAAATGAACAGTAAGGAAGCCCCTGTCCTAGGAAGGCCTTCTGCACACCTTCCCTGCAGGGGCAGGGTCAGAGACAGCTACTTCAAAATCAGCCTCAGCTATGTTCAAATCCTGGCACCCACCCCTGCCACCAGTCATGGGTGTTGGGATCTGTCCTGCATTACACCTCCTGGGTTTCACATCCCCTCCCACACTGAACCTTCACTGGCCCTGAGCAAGCCTGGAGACGCAGCAGAAGAGGCATTACTGGGACCCAGGCAGCTTCCATGGTGGCCTCAGGAAGCTTGGTCCAGGGGGGCTGCTAGCCATGGAAGGGGTCTGACTTCCTAAGACCACCATGCCTTAGGGAAGCCCAAGGCATCCAGGTGTGGCCAAGCTGTATGCATGGAGGGCGGGCAAGGGGGGAGGGAGAGACATGAGCAGCAAGCACCCAGTCTGTACAGCCGGTCCAGTCAGACACTGGGAGGACTCCGGCACTGGCCCACACCTGACTGCAACTGCTCCAAAGACCAAGTGAGAGCCACCTGGCTGAGCCCAGCCAACCTACGAGCCATGAAAGACACAAGTCTGGGACACCGGGGGCTTTAGTAAGTTCAGCCTCCTTCATCTTCTTTTCTTAATGGAATTACAGTGGAACCTCTATAAGTGGATCACTCAACTGGTGACACAAACTGGTTAAAATACAGAGGTGACCTAAGAAAATGATGCCAACTTAAGGAGGTAGTCAGCTGTGGAGGTTCTGCTGTTGTCCAAGTACAGGCCGTGGAGCCGCTCAGACTCTCCAGATACTCACCCTTCTCTCCCATCAGTGATCTCCCCTCAGGGTGAGATAAAGATCAGAGAGGGTTCCGATTTTCAGACCTGGCAGTAACTCCGGATTCTGTTACTCAAGCAGAGGCTACAGCTGAATGAGGTCAGCTCAGAGGAACCTGAAGACAGCTCAGAAATTCTTTCATAAAATATAAGGGTCAGTTTCATCCTCCTTACTCCACAGTTGCTCTCGGCTGCTAGACAACACTGTGGAGTGTCCAGTACAGACCTCCAGTGGACAGGACACGTGCCCTGCCTTCAAAGGGGATCTGAGGGGCACGAAGACAAGTAAACAGGCCATCACCCCACAGGTTTCATGGGCCTGGAGCTGAGGGCCGACGTGAGGGCCAAGGACAGGCCTGGAGGTGAGGGCCGAGGACAGGGTAGAGGTGAGGGCCAAGGACAGGGTAGAGGTGAGGGCCGAGGACAGGGTAGAGGTGAGGGCCGAGGACAGGGTAGAGGTGAGGGCCGAGGACAGGGTAGAGGTGAGGGCCGAGGACAGGCCTGGAGGTGAGGGCCGAGGACAGGGCTGGAGGTGAGGGCCGAGGACAGGCCTGGAGGTGAGGGCCGAGGACAG
>NW_003852565.1:330261-335239 GCF_000181295.1 Otolemur garnettii
CGAGGACAGGGCTAGAGGTCAGGGCCGAGGACAGGGCTGGAGGTGAGGGCCGAGGACAGGCCTGGAGGTGAGAGCCAAGGACAGGGCTGGATGTGAGGACCAAGGACAGGCCTGGAGGTGAGGGCCGAGGACAGGGTGCAGGTGAGGGCCGAGGACAGGGCTAGAGGTCAGGGCCAAGGACAGGGCTGGAGGTGAGGGCTGATGATAGGCATCAAGAAAAAGACAGAGAGGCAAGTGACCTCAGGAGCTGGAGGGCTCACAGAGGCAGCGGAAGCCACTGTCTTTCTCTGTCTCCATCTCAGGGTGGGATGGTGTACACAATGTGTATTGGGGTATCAGAAGCACGGGGATGGTGGGAAAAGCAGTGAAAACGCATGCCAGCCCCAGAGCTAGGGAACTCGCAGGCTTGAGAAACTACAAGTGTGGAAGGCTTGGGGACTAGAAGCAGGGTGCCTGGTCTCAGCTTCCACTCGAGACAACTCCCTTCTTCCCAGCAGTGTGGGGACCCTGCTGGTGATACACCTCTCAGGAGTTTCACCTCTCAGGATTCATGGAAACCATGAAATCTGAAATTCTTTTATTTTGGAAAACTATACATTAAATTTACCATCTGAGCTATAACCCAATTATAGCCCAAGAATATGGGGAAAGGGGAGAAGGAGAGGGAGGGGAGGGGAGAGGATGGGTGGAGGGAGGGTGATTGGTGATATCACGCCTATGGTTCATCTTACAAGGGTACATGTGAATCTTTCTAAATGTAGAATATAAATGCCTTAACACAATAACTAAGAAAATGACATGAAGGCTCTGTTAACCAGTTTGATAAAAATATTTCAGATTGTATATAGAACCAGCACATTGTACCCCATGACTGCATTAATGTACACAGCTATGATTTAATAAAAAAATTTATCATCTGAACCATTTTTGGTATACAGTTTAGTGGTATTAAGTACATTCAAACTGTTGAGTAACCATCACCACCCACCATCTCCAGAACAAGCACCCCAAACTGAAACTCTGTATCCATTAAACAACTCTCCACCCCTACCCCCAAGCAAGCTCCACTCCTTCTCTATAATTTTTTTCAAATTAACATGAGGCTACAATTACTTTACAATGTTTGCATTTGTCAGTTAAGGTCCCCATTGTAGTTGTGTACCTCAATATGCCCTTACATGGTGCTCGTTAGGTGGGAGCACACCAGTCCCCTTCTTCCTCCCCTCTCTCCCATCTTGAATTAAATTGAGTTTTTCTCTTATGTGGGCGTATATTAGTTCATCTGCTGGTTCATATTAATATTGAATACATAGGATACTGGCTTTTCCATTCCTTTTTTTTTTGAGACAGAGCCTCAAGCTGTCCTCCTGGGTAGAGTGCCATGGCATAGCTCACAGCAACCTCCAACTCCTGGGCTCAAGGAGTCTTCTGCCTCCGCCTCCCAAGTAGCTGGGACCACAGGTGCCTGCCACAAGGCCCGGCTATTTTTTCTTTCTTTTTTTTTTTTTGGTTGCAGCCATCATTGTTGTTTGGTGGGCCCCGGCTGGATTCGAACCCGCCACCTTAGGTGTACGTGGCTGGCGCCTTAGCCACTTGAGCCACAGGCACCGAGCTGGCTTTTCCATCCTTCTGATACTTTACTAAGGAGAATGTTCCCCAACTCCATCTAGATTTGTCTCTGTGAATTTGACTAGTTCGGGTCCTTCCCGTAAGTGAAGTCATACAGTATTTGTCCTTTTGTGGCTGGCTTATTTCACTCAGCACAATGTTCTCAATGTTCATCCCCATAGTAGCAGGTATCAGAATTTCCTCCCTTTTAAGGGTGAACAATGTTCCACCATGTACAGACCACATTTTGCTTATCCATCCATCGGGTGATGACACTTGGGCTGTTTCCACCTTGGGGTACTTTGAATACCTGGGTGCACAAATATCTCCTCATGTTCCTGCTTTTGCTTCTTTGGGTAATCCCAGAAGTGGAATTTCTGGAACAAATGGCAATTCTGCGTTTAATTTTTTTAGGAATGGCCATACCAAAAAGTGGCTATACTATTTTCCATCACCACCAGCAATGCACAAGAGTTCCAATTTCTCCACATCTCAGTCAACATTTGTTGTATGTCTTTTTTTCTTTTGTTTAAGATAGAGAATCTTGCTGGTCACCAACTCATGAGCTCAAGCAATGCACTGGCCTTGGCCTCCCAGAGTGCTGGGATTATAAGGGAGAGCTACCTCACCCAGCCTTCATTGTGGTTTTGAAGAAAAGGATTTTTTTTTTTTTTTTTGAGACAGAGCCTCAAGCTGTCGCCCTGTGGCATTACAGTTCACAGCAACCTCCAACTCCTGTACTTAAGCAATTCTCTTGTCTCAGCCTCTGGAGTAGCTGGGACTACAGGCGCCCGCCACAACGTCCGGCTAAGACACAGTTTTTTACAGCGTAGGGGACAATCCATCAGGCTAGGTCTTTCTTCACCCAAGAACTTGACTCTCAGCCTCCTGTTTTCTTTCTCCACCTGCATTTTAGTCACTGCTTAATAGTCAACTCTGCTGCTTGTTAGTCTGGCAAAAAGGTTTTATGGGTAACAGATTCTAAAATTGCTGTATCCTCAATACACACCTATAATAGCACCTGGCACATAGTAAGACCTTCATAAATATCTGTTAAACAAACCAAAATAGACTTATTGGCATAAGACTGAATGTATGTTTTCCACCCCAACGGGTAACCAAGCCAGCTTCATCAGTGCAGTGGGTGATAACTGGGGAAATGCGAAATTAATATCATCACCATTTCACTTTTACTAATTAGGCATGGTTTGTAGGTATAAATCACAACACCCATCAAGTTTTCTTTAAAAAGGTGATCTTCTGTTTATTTTCTTGAGACAAAGTCTCACTCTGTCACCCTGTGTAGAATGTAGTGGCCTCACTCTAGCTCACAGCAACCTCAAACTTCTGGATTCAAGCAATCACCCTGCCTCAGGGTTCCAAATAGCTGGGACTACAATTGCCCACCACCATGCTGGCTAGTTTTTTTATTTTTAGTGGAGATAGGGTCTTGCTCTTGCTCGGGCTGGTCTCAAACTCCTGAGCTCAAGCAATCTTCCTGTCTTGGCCTCTCAGAGTGCTAAGATTATAGGCGTGAGCCACCATGCCACCCCCTCCTTTTTGAGACACGGTCTATGTTGCCCAGGCTGGCTTCAAAATCTCAAGCTCAAGCAATCCTCACACCCCCAGCCTCCTGAGTATCTGGGACTACAGGTGCCCACCACCACACACAGCTATTTATTTTCTTACCAGTTCCTCTGAATATATAAGCTGGGATGAAATAACACACTTAATTTTATTCAATATTTAACTAATTATGTTCAGATTTCCTTAATTTCTCTCCAATGCCTTACATTTGGTGGTCCTGCGTCCTTAGGCTCTCTCTGGCTGGGAGTCTCTCAGACTTCCTAACCTTGATGGGAGAGCTGGTCGGGTCTTTTGATTCTGGCTGTGTTCTGTGTGAGGTTATTCTCATGGCCACAGCGGGGTCTGGGAGGACCACCACAGAGGTCAAGTGCTTTGTCCTGCTATCCTACCAGGCGCTCCCTGGAGACAGTGCACCTGCCAGATATGTGTCCCTACCTTACACACAGGCTCATTTGCATCTCTGGGAAACCATCTCTGGTTTTATTTAGATCTTTATTTAGAAAGTGTTGAAAATAACACTTAGACTTCTAAGCTGAATTCTTTAAACAAATGACCATGATTTTTTTTTTTTTTAAATAGTTTCACTCAAGACTGTCAGGCCCCTTAACTCTTTTCTGAAGTCAGTCCTGGCTCAGGGTCCAGGGCATGCAGGGAAAGTTTCGTCCACGTTCTGGAAACTTAGTTTACTATAAAATGAGTTTAATTCGCACAACACGTGACTCCCTTGTCACAACCATCCCAGAGAGCTCTTAATGCTATTCTCCTAAGAGTACAGCTAACACGCCCAGGCCCTGCCCTTCTCGTCCCTCCGGAAGCAATGCTCACTTTCCACACAGCAGGCCGCATCCTGCCTTCGGTAAAGTGTCCCAGGTCTCACACATAGAAGATACCGGCAAAGACCTCTGCCACCCTCTCGCTGCCTACGTCGCTAAGGCGTGGAGCTTGGTTGGTGCTTTCCACTGAAGATCACTTATATTTCGAGGGCTCCAGTCTAAACCAGAGAAGGCTCAATCTGGGACCCCAGGAACAGATGTCGCAAGAGAACGCTGGCGAGTGAGTGTCTCCCCGGCCCGCCGGGTCCCCACTTCTGCACTGGCCCGACCACGGCAAGCAGCTGGAACCAGCGCGTCCGCCTCGCCTAGGGTCCCGGACCCCCGCGCCGGCCACGGCCACGGCAGGAGGTCCGTCGCCCTTTCTGGGCAGGTACTGGGTCCCCGCCACTTCAGGAATGCTTTAAAGAGGAAGGACCCTCGGCGGCGAGTGGGTGCGGGCCCCTGGATACATAAGCTCCAGCCTGGATACAAGGACAGGGGGCGCGAGGTTGCAGACGGAGTAAGAAGGCCTGGGAACGCAGAAAGAAGTCAGCTGGAGAAACCGTACAAAACTGAGCAAGGCCTCTCCAGGCGTTGCGAGGGGAGAACACCGGAGGCGACAAAGCCACCTGCTATTCCCAGGCCGCGCTCTTAGGTGCGCCGGCGATCAGGGCCGCGTCCCACCCGTGCTCGGGCCGGGCGTGGGGCCCCCGAATCACACTGGCGCGGAGCCGCGACCCCCACACTCCCACCTGCGGCCCAGCCCCCGTCCCGCCCCACCCCGCCCCGCCCGGCGCTCCCCTCCCCCTTCCAGCCTGGGGCCCGCCTTACCTCGTCGCTTGGCGCGCACGATGCCCTTCTTCTGCAGCACGAACGTGGACCCGTTCACCAGGCTCGACACGACGGCCACGCCCAGGCCGAGCGACACGGCGGCGGGGCTCGGGCTGCGCGCCCCCTCCCCGGCCGCCGCC
>NW_003852565.1:336222-344447 GCF_000181295.1 Otolemur garnettii
AAAAAAAAAAAAAAGAAAAATGGAAACAATCTCACAACCCTCACCTACTTATTACTATTTTAGGCATTTTCTCATCTAAAACTAATGTATACATACTTTTACATGTTTCCAATTACAATGTATGAAATTTCTTTTTTTAATATTTTATCATAATCTGTTTCCATATTGCAACATAATTATGATTATTTTCATGACAGTATAATTTCCATAAAGTTAATTACCGTAATTTGGCTAACCGTTCCAGCTGTTGTTGGTTGCTAGGTTGCTACCAGTTTTTTTCTTTTATAAATGATGCTATAATGAATACCTTCATAATTTTGACAATACTAGTGAAGAGTTATAAACCTTTTGCATCTTTGCATACAGCATTATTTTGCGAAGCAATATAAAATCATATACTATTTTTGAATAGCATATAATTTGAATGAAGCTGTCCATTACTGCTGCTTCTTTATTGTAGTAACTAATATATAACAAAACATTTACCATTTTATCCTTTCTTTTCCCTTGAAACAAGGTCTCACTCTGTAGTGGTGTGATCATAGCTCACTGTAACCTTGAACTCCTGATCTCAAGGGATCCTCTCACCCCAGCCTCCCAACTAGCTAAGACTGCAAGCATGAACCACCATACCCAGCTAATTTTTTTATTTTTTTGTGGAGATGGGGTCTTGCTGTGTTGCCCAACCTGGTCTTGAGCTCCTGGCCTCACAGAATCCTGCCTCAGCCTTCCTTTTGAGTAACTGGGGTTACAGATCCATGCCTGCATACCTATTAATTTTTTATAGAGACAGAATTTTGCTACATTGCCCAAGCTGATCCTGAACTGATGGCCTCAAGCAATCCTTATGCCTCAGCCTCTCAAAATTTTGAGATCCTATGTATGAATACTGCACCTGATCTGTTTTAACCATTTTCAAATGTACAATTCAGTGGCATTCACAATGTTGTGCAACCGTCACCACTATCTGTTACCAATGTTCTGTAGCCATTAAACACTCACGATTTCTCCCTCCCCTCAGTCCCTGGAAACTAATCTACTTTCTGTCTCTATTAAGTTGCCTGTTTTATTACAAAGGTTTCACGTAAGTGGAGTAATACAATGTTTGTCCTTGTATATAACTGGCAGTGGTTTCAAGGTTCATCTGTGTTGAGCATATGTCCAAATTTCTTTCTTTTTTTTTTTTTGAGACAGAATCTCAAGCTGTCACCCTGGGTAGAGTACCGTGTTGTCAAAACCTCAAACTCTTGGGCTTAAGTGATTCTCTCTTGCCTCAGCCTCCCAGTAGCTGGGACAACAGGTGGCCACCACAACACCGAGCTATTTGTTGTTGTTGTTGTAGTTGTCATTGTTGTCTGGCAGGCCCAGGCCGGATTTGAACCTGCCAGCTCTGGTGTGTGTGGCTGGCACCCTAGCCGCTGAGCTATAGGTGCCGAGCCATGAATTTTATTTCTTTTTGTAGCTGAGAGATATTCCATTGTGTGTATGTATGTATATTCATTTATCCATTTATCAACATCGACAGACTTCGCTTGTTTCTGTCCTTTTTTTTCCTGTCTTTTGGGTATTGTGAATAATGCAGTGAATATTGACGGGAACGCCTCTGTATGGGCTCTGCACCTGTAGCTCAGTGGCTAGGGCACCTGCCACATACACCGGAGCTTGTGGGTTTGAATCTGGCCTGGGCCTGCCAAACAACAATAACAACTACAACCCTCCCCCCCCCCAAAAAAGAAAATAGCTGGGCGTTGTGGCAGGTGCCTGTGGTGCCAGCTACTTGGGAGGCTGAGGCAAGAGAATTGCTTAAGCCCAAGAGTTGGAGGTTGCTGTGAGCTGGGATGCCACAGCTCTCTACCCAGGGCGACAGCTTGAGATTCTGTCTCAAAAAAAAGAAAAAGAAAGCATCTGTATGGGTCCCTGATTTAAACTCTTTTGAGTCCATGCCAGGAGTGGGATTGTTGAATCATATGATAATTCTATATTTAACTTTTTGAGGAGCTGCCAAACTTCTCCAGAGCGGCTGCAACATTTCACATTCTTGCCAGCAACTTTCTCCACATTCTCACCAACACTTGCTATTTTCCTTCTTTTCTTTCTTTCCTTCTTTCTTTCTTTCTTTCTTTTTTTTTTTGAGAAAGAGTCTCAATTTGTCACCCTGGGTAGTGTGCTGTGGCGTCACAGCTCATAGCAACCTCAAATTCTTGGGCTTAAGCAATACTCCTGCCTCAGCCTCCCAAGCAGCTGGGACTACAGGCGCCTGCCACAATGCCCGGCTGTTTTCTGGTTCCAGTTGTCATTGTTTAGCAAGCCTGGGTCAGGTTTGAGCCCTTGGTGTATGTGGCCAGCACCCTGCCGACTGAGCTATGGGCACTGCCAAAACTTGCTGTTTTCTGACTTTATATATAATTTTTTTTTATTTTTGAGATCTTAGTAAGTATGAAGCGATTGTTTATTTGTTTATTTATGTATTTTGAGAGTCTCACTTTGTCACCCTCAGTAGAGTTCCATGGCATCATAACTCACAATAATCTCAAATTCTTGGGCTCATGCAAATCCTCTTGCCTTAGCCTATGGGAGCCTGACACAACACAAGCACGACTCTGGCTTAGGCTGATCTCCAGCTCCTGAGCTCAAGCAATCCACCTGCCTCAGCCTCCCAGAGTGCTGGGATTGTAGGCATGAACCAGGGTACCTGGCCTAGATTGTTTATTCTTTCTAAATATACTTCTGCCTGGGAACATCAATGATGTTTCCTGAAATAAGCAAAAACTTCTTTCATAAGCTTAGCAGAAGCAGGTGAAAGCCACAGCCACAGCAGTGCCAACATAATACAGTTATTCACTTAACTAATACTGCCAATGTGACAAAAAAATGATGTCAAAAAGCTTTATCCTTGGGTGGTGCCTGTGGCTCAAGGAGTAGGGCATCGGCCCCATATGCCAGAGCTGGTGGGTTCAAATCCAGCCCTGGCCAAAAACTGAAAAAAAAAAAAAAAAAAAAAAAAGCTTCATGCTTACTATTTTTCACAAACTCAATACATAGAGTAAATGTCAAAGAATATAAAACACTACCCCAAATTCCATGACCCCTAAATAACCATCATTACCATTGAGAACTCTAGACAGTTTTCCGAGTGAGTATACGGGTAAAAGGATACACAGACATTTTGTCAAATAGAAAGATATGTACGGCATTTTAATTAAAAAGAAAAAATAGGGTGGTGCCTGTGGCTTAGTGGGTAGGGTGCCAGCCCCATATACTGAAGGTGGTGGGTTCGAACCTGGCCTGGCCAAACTGCAACAAAAAATAGCTGGGCGTTGTGGCAGGTGCCTATGGTCCCAGCTACAGGGGAGGCTGAGGCAGGAGAATCACCTAAGCCCAGGAGTTGGAGGTTGTTGTGAGCTGTGACACCATAGCACTCTACAAAAAAAAAAAAAAAAGATAAATAAATAAATAAAAGAAAAAGAATAAGAAAAAATATTGGGTGGCGCCTGTGGCTCAAAGGAGCAGGGCGCTGGCCCCATATCTGGAGGTGGTGGGTTCAAACCTGCCCCTGGCCACAACTGCAAAAAAGAAAAGAAAAGAAAAGAAAAGACTCCAGCGAGGTTAAATAAGTACAAATAAACACACCCCAAATTCTAAAAAAAAAAAAAAAAAATTAGGAGAAAAACTGAAATGAAACTAAAGTAACTACTGAAGTTGAGGTAAATATTGTTTTACTATGAGATCCTACTTACTAAAAGATACATCTAAAAAGAAAATTTGGGAAAACATTAAGAGGTGGGAGTTACTGTGTTTCTTTCTTTTTTTTCTTTTGAGACAATCTCAAGCTATTACCCTGGGTTGAGATCTGTGGCATCATAGCTCACAGCAACCTCTAACTCTTGAGCTCAAGTGATCCTATTGCCTCAGTTTTTCTATTTTTAGTAGAAACAGGTATCGATTTTTGCTCAGGCTAGTTTCCAACTCGTGAGCTCAAGCAATCCACCTGCCTTGGCCTCTCAGAGTGCTAGGATTACAGGCATGAGCCACAGCGTCAGGCCTTTTGTGTTTCTTTTAACTTTTATGTTTCAATTTTAGACATTGTCTATTAACTACTTGCAGTGCTAGATGAGATCAGTAAACTTTTCAGTTCCTTACAGTTTTTATTTTATTTTTTTTGAGACAGAGCCTTAAGCTATTGCCCTGGGTAGAGTGCTGTGGCATCACAGCTCACAGCAACCTCCAACTTCTGGGCTCAAGTGATTCTCCTGCCTCTGCCTCCCAGGAAGCTGGCACTACAGGCGCCCACTACAATGCCTGGCTATTTTTTAGTTGCAGCCGTTGTTGTTTGGCGGGCCCAGGCTGGATTCGAACACACCAGCTCAGGTGTATGTGGCTGGTGCCTTAGCCTCTTTAGCCATAGGTGCTGAGCCAGTTTTTATCTTTTTACTTTGTCAACACATATATTATCTAGTGACTACTACGTATTCATAATTCTTTGATTTTTTTTTTTTTTTTTTTTTTTGAGACAGAGACTCAAGCTGTCCCCCTGGGTAGATTACCGTGGCATCACAGCTCAGAGCAACCTCCAACTCCTGGGCTCAAGCCATTCTCCTGCCTCTGCTTCCCAAGTAGCTGGGACCACAGGAGCCCATTACAATGCCCATCTATTTTTTGGTTGCAGCTGTCGTTTGGTGGGTCCAGGCCAGATTTGAACCCGCTAGCTCAGGTGTATGTGGCTGGTGCCTTAGCTGCTTGAGCCACAGATGCCAAGCCTCTTTTTTTGATCTTAAATAAATATTTTGAGTTCATTGATCACACCTGTACCAAATTTTTCCATTCTTCTTTCAGAAATTTTTCAGTGAGTAGTGGTACATGTACATATATTAAAAATAAAAAACCACAAGTGATATAATCTTTTAGTTCTTTTATGTTATAGAAGGTTTACCTGAACTCCAAAATGAATGACTTTAGTATTTGGGGACCATACTTTAAAACATGGAAGGTATTGTCCCATTGTCCTCTTGCATTAAATGTTATTTAAAATAAGTCTGAGGCCACAATCAAGGATAATTGAACACAAACAGGGTAGAAATAATATTAAGAAATGATTGTTAATTGTGTTGGCTGTGATGGCGGTTATTTTAATGTACTTACGTGTTACAGACAACTATCGAAGTATTTATAAGTAAAATGATTATGTTGGAGATTTGTTTTTAAAAATTTTATGGCCAGGGTTGGGTGAGGTGGCTCACATCTATAATCCTAGCACTCTGGGAGGACAAGGTGGGTGGATTGCCTGAGTTCACAGGTTTGAGACCAGACTGAGCAAGAGCAAGATACCATTTCTAAAAATAGCTGGGCATTGTGGTGGGTATCTGTAGTCCCAGCTACCCAGGAGGCTGAGGCAAGAGAATCACTTGAGCCCAAGATTTAGAGGTTGCTGTGAGCTATGATGCTACGGTACTCTACTAAGGGCAACAAAGTGAGACTCTGTCTAAAAAAAAAAAAAAACAAGAAAAAAAGTCAATGTGTCTTTGGAAAGCATCCCAAGAATGGAGAAGTGAGAATCCAATGTAATCTCTTCTAATTTGAAGGCAGTAGATGATCTAATACAGTGGCTTTCAACCTTCCTAATGCCTCCTAATGCTGCAACCCTTTAATACATTCCTCATGTTGTGGTGACCCCCAACCATAAAATTATTTTCGTTGCTACTTCATAACTAATTTTGCTACTGTTATGAATCACAATGTAAATACCTGATACGCAGGATGTATTTTCATTGTTACAAAGGGGTCGTGACCCATAGGTTGAGAACCGCTGACCTAATACAAGGGTAGGGGTAGGGGAATGAGCAAGTGGGTAGAGGGGAGGAGGGAGAGGGATAGGGAGTCATGGTGTACTCCACACCTTTTGAGGGCAGGGCAATTATAAGAGGGACTTTATCTAACAAATGCAATTAGTGCAAACTAATTCTTTGTACCCGTAATGAATCCCAAACAATAAAATATTTTTTTTGGGGGGTGGTGGTGGGAGAGGGGCGAGGAGGGGGACTTGGTGACTGTAGCTCAGCAGCTAGGGCGCCAGCCACATACACCAGAGCTGGTGGGTTCGAACTCAGCCTGGGCCTGCCAAACAACAATGACAGCTGCTACCAAAAAATAGCCAGTTGTTGTGTAGGGTGCCTGTAGTCCCAGCTACTTGGGAGTCCGAGGCAAAAGAATTGCTTGAGCCCAAGAGGTAGAGGTTCCTGTAAGCTGTTGCCGCCACAGCACTCTACCCAGGGTGACATAGTGAGATTCTGTTTCCAAAAAAAAAAAAAAAAAAAATTTTTTTTGAAAATTTTTTGGAAAAAAAAAAGTGAATGTGTGAGCCAGTTCAGAAATAGATTTCTCAACAGATGACACCTGTTACCACCCCCAGGACAAGAAATCCCACCACAAGAAAGACGGACAAACAGCATTAATAGCCAGGCCTGGTAAGCAAGCCTGTAATTCTAGCTATTCAGGAGGCTGAAGCAGGAAGATTGCTTGAGGCCAGGCGTTAAAGACTGTAGTGTGCTCCCCCCTGCTTGTGAATAGCCACTGTAATTCTGTTTGAGTGGCATAGTGAGACTTCATCTGTTAAAGAAAAAAAACGAAACTAAGACTCGGCACCTGTGGCTCAAGTGGCTAAGGCACCGGCCACGTAAACTTAAGGTGGCCGGTTCGAATCCAGCCTGGGCCCACCAAACAACAATGATGGCTGCACCCAAAAGAAAAAAAAATAGCCGGGCATTGTGGTGGGCGCCTGTGGTCCCAGCTGCTTGGGAGGCTGAGGCAGGAGACTCGCTTGAGCCCAGGAGTTGGAGGTTGCTGTGAGCTGTGATACCACAGCACTACCGGGGGTGACATAGTGAGATTCTGTCTCAAAAAAACAAAACAAACAAAAGCAAAGCTAAGGCAATGTGGCTCATGCCTGTAATCCTAGCACTCTGGGAGACTGATGTGGGTGGATTGCTTGTGCTCAGGAGTTTGAGACCAGCCTGAGTACAAGTGACCTAACCTTTACTAAAAATAGAAAAACTAGTTGGGCATGGTGGTGGGTACCCTTAGTCCCAGCTCCTTGGAAGCCTCAAGCAAGAGGAATTCTTGATCCCAAGAGTTTGAGGTTGTTATGAGCTATGATGTCAGCAGGGAGACAGACTGTCTCAAAAAAAAAAAAAAAAGCATAACAACACCTACCACCCAGAGCAATGGGTGCAGCACTACCCGGATATCTACTCCATAGTTTGCAGATGTCAGGGTCACAAAGAAAGACAACTCAAATAGGTATTGGGTGGAACAACATTTTATTTACACAGAGAAAAGATAGAGCAAGATCAGCTCCAGAAGTGGGCATTAGTCCCCTGGGGTCTTCAATCTGACCTCCAGCCAAGGTAGCAGTTTTTATCTGTGATTAGTTGCCTACAAAACTGTCTATAGGT
The DNA here is from genome assembly GCF_000181295.1 of Otolemur garnettii. Lineage (NCBI taxonomy): Eukaryota > Metazoa > Chordata > Mammalia > Primates > Galagidae > Otolemur > Otolemur garnettii. The sequence goes on from NW_003852565.1 coordinate 343,671, forward strand.
GCTGTAGGCAAAAGACCTGGTTTCCTTTCTGCCAGGAGCAGATATAACAAGGAGGGTGGCCCAGTACCGTAGGGCATACATGCATAAGCACAGCAAAGGGGACAACACAGAGTGTGAAACGGGGCGAGATTCCCACAGAAGATTACAAGGCCAGCCCAGGTTGTAAGGGTTCTTCATGTCTTGGGAAGGAAATGTTCCAGTGACAAGGCCCATTTAATGCTGCCAAGCAGGGGTCAAAAGACTGCCTTTCTCAACACATTTTATTTATTTATTTTTTTTTGTAGAGATGGAGTCTCACTTTATCGTCCACAGTAGAGTGCTATGGCATCACACTGCTCACAGCAACCTCCAACTCATGGGCTTAGGCGATTCTCTTGCCTCAGCCTCCCGAGTAGCTGGAACTACAGGCATCTGCCACAACGCCCAGCTATATTTTGTTGCAGTTTGGCCGAGGCCGGGTTTGAACCCGCCACCCTCAGTGTATGGAGCCGGCGCCCTACTCACTGAGCCACAGGAGCCCCCAGTTTTTCTATTTTTAGTAGAGACAGGGACTCTCTTTGCTCAAGCTGGTCTCCAATCCTGCGCTGAGACGTACTCACCTCGGCCTCCCAGAGCGCTAGGTAGGACCTACTTTTTAACATTAAAAAATGCATAATAGGCAGTTGTGTGTACCTTAGCCGGGAAGGACGCGTTGAGGTTGGGAACCCATCAAGGACAGTAACTACCATGGCTTCCAGTGCTTTGGCCAAACCTCAGATGCGTGGCCTCTTGGCCAGG
>NW_003852565.1:346866-352134 GCF_000181295.1 Otolemur garnettii
CATTGTTGTTTGGCGGGTCCGGGCTGGGGATTCGAACCCGCCACCTTAGGTGTACGTGGCTGGCGCCTTAGCCGGTTGAGCTATAGGTGCCGAGCCTTAATTAGTTATTTTTAAATGCAGGAAACTTGAGATGTAGTTGTGGAAAAGTTTTTCTTTTTTAATACTGTTGTTTGAGAAGTCTGTATCATTCCTAACCACATTTAGGTGACTGTTACTTTTTGCTGGTAGTTTTGAGATGTTCAGTTAACTGTGTGTGGGAAATTGGAGAGGTGGCATGTGGATTTATTATGGCCTGCTGAAACTTCCTGGTTTGGGGTTCTCTGTTTGTGTTTCTGGAGAGACAAGTGTTAGTTCATTTGAGATGTTTCTTTTACGTTTGTAACAGGTCTTAGAGTGCTTGGATGTTCACCTTAGGGACATGAGGAAACAGAATGTTGGCCTGCGTATCTGTTGTTTTGACTTCTCAGAAAGTTAGCAAGTAAAAAATACTAGTGATATTTCTGTAGTGATTTTTTTGTTTTTTGTATCCCTAAGCTAATTCTGTTTGCAAATCGTTTGGAAAAACTACTTTGGGAATGCCATATAACCAGTAAAAAGAAGTGTCTGAAATAGTTTGTCTTGTGCCGCCCTGAAATATTTTGTAGTATGTATGTGTTCTTCCTTCTTGGAAGTATTGGTGTTTATCAAGTAATCTACCTTTTATAATAAAATCTTACCTAGTACTTGACTGTTCATTAAGTCATGTAGTTTGTAAGCAGATCTTAGATACCTGTGGGGAAGTGTTATTGCCCCTTCCTAATTCTTTTTCCTTCTTTTTCTTTTTTGGATTGTCAAGCAGGTTCTCCCTCTGTTGCTCAGGTTAGAGTGCAGTGATATCATAACCCACAGCAGCCTCAAACTCCTGCACTCAAGTGATCCTCCCACCTTAGCCTCCCTGGTAGTGGGGACTAAAGACGTATGCCACCATACCTGCATAATTCTTTTCTATTTTTAGTAGAGACAGGGTCTCAATCTTTTTTTTTTTTTTTTTTTTAGAGGCAGAATCTCACTTTGTCGATCTTGGTAGAGTGCTGTGGCGCCATAGTTCATAACAACATCCAGGTCTTGGGTTTAGGGGATTCTCTTGCCTCAGCCTCCCGAGTGGAGGCTTTGTTGTTGTTGTTGCAGTTGTAATTGTTGTTTTAGCTGGGCTGGACTGGGTTCGAACCCAACAGCATGTGTATGTGGTCAGCGCCCTACCCACTGAGCTATGGGTGCCACCCTTATCCTTGACTTTTTGATGGTAGGCCTTTAGGTGAGTCCCTGCAACCACCAGCTTCTAAGGGAGGACCCTTTATGAACCAGATACATATCTGGCTTTTACGTAGATAACACTTTAAAGTTCTCATCACTCTTCTAATTGTTATGTGGTGTTACTTGAATCATCATGTTTTCCTTCACTACTTTCTTGAATAGGCAATAAAAATACAGAGCTGAGAATTGGGAGTTGCATCACTTCTTGTTTTTATAGTGGAATTCCTGTCTGATGTGATTGCTAGTTTTTCAGTGAACCCAAAAGTCATTTAAGCATTAAGAACTGTAAAAATTAATACACTGTATCTCAAAAGTTTTTGGTTCTTAAGACATGAATATTTGCTTGATACAAGGCTGAGGGCATGTCTTTGAGCATGTGTCCAGAATGGGAATTATCCTGCCCTTTGTTGCATAAGCTGCACTCAGATGAATTTCCTACAGTTTCTATTTTTGGATTCTTTGAAGTGGTGCATGAAATTAGATATACATGAGGCAATTTTTTTTTTTACTTTTTATTTTGAAATAATAATAGACACACAAGGAAGTTGTAAAGAAAGTAGAAAGGTTACTGTGTACTTTTTACCCAAACTCTCCCAGCGGGTGAATCTCATGTAACTATGGTACAATAACAAAACTTATAAATATCATTGGTTGCAGTGTGTGTGTAGTTCGCCATTCCATCCAATGTGCCCGTTCATGTAATAGCTACTGCTGTTAGGGTACAGAACCTGTTTCTTCACTACAAAGATCTCCCTCCTGCTGCCACTCTGTGGTCACACATACACTCCTTCTGCCACCATCTCTAAGTCCTGGCAACCACTAATCTGTTCTCCATCTCTTTAATTTTCTAACTGTGAGATTGCCATAGTACATGTGACTTTTTGATTTTGGCTTTTTTCAATTAGCATAATGCCCTTCTTTTTCATCAGAGCATTTAAGTGTATCAATAGTTAAACTGGAACTATTTATTTGTCTTCTAATTATCAATTTCAAATGATTAAACATAAAAATAAGCTTTTAAAATTAAATTTATTGAGTATAAATATTGCCACTTTATGCTTAGAAATATTAGTATTAAATGTGTAAATTTAATGTAAATGTAAAATTAGTATTGAAGTGTGTAAATTGAAAATTGGTATTAAAATTTGTAAGTGAACATCTTGGTAAATTTTATTCTTAACTTTTCTGATTAATAATCCACTTGATAATGACATGCAGAAATAAAATAATTTTTTTTTCTTTGAGACAGAGTTTCACTTCACTGTTGGTAGTGCCATGGCATCACAGCTCACAGCAACCTCAAACTCTTGGGCTTAAGTGATTCTCTTGCCTCAGCCTCCCAAGTAGCTGACTACAGGCGCCCACCATAATGCCTGGCTATTTTTTTTTTTTTTTTTTTTTTTGAGACGGAGCCTCAAGCTGTCCCCCTCGGTAGAGTACCCTAGCATCATAGCTCACAGCAACCTCCAACTTCTGGGCTCAAGCAAGTCTCCTGCCTCAGCCTCCCAAGTAGCTGGGACTATAGGCACCTGCCACAACGCCTGGCTATTTTTTGGTTGCAGCTGTCATTGTTGTTTGGCAGGCCTGGGCTGGATTCCAACCCGCCACCTTAGGTGTATGTGGCTGGCACTTTAGCCACTTGAGCCACAGGTGCCGAGCCCAGGCTATTTTTTTGTTGCACTTGTCACTGTTGTTTAGCTGGCCCAGGCCTGGTTTGAAACTGCCAGCCTGGGTGTATGTATGTGGCTGGCGTCCTACCCACTGAGCTACAGGTGCCACCAATAAGATAATTTTTTAAATAGAAGTAACAATTGGTGTTTTTGGACTGGATTCTAAAAGGTACTCTTTGCCTCCAGCATCCTCCAGCATCCACATGTAGCTGCCTCAATAGAAATTTTTTTTTTTTTTTAAGAGACAGAGTCTTAACATTATCACCCTCGGTAGAGTGCTGTGGCATCACTGCTCACAGCCTCTAACTCCTGGGCTTAGGTGATTCTCTTGCCTCAGCTTCCCGAGTCACTGGGACTACAGGAACCTACTACAATGCCCGGCTATTTTTGTTGTTGTTGCAGTTCGGCAGGGGCTGGGTTTGAACTCACCACCCTTGGTATATGGGGCCGGTGCCCTACGCACTGAGCCACAGGCGCTGCCCAATAGAAAAATTTTTATTTGCAAAATTCCATGATAGGCCAGGCGCGGTGGCTCACGCCTGTAATCCCAACACTTTGGGAGATTGAGGCAGGTGGATTGCTTGGCTCAGGAGTTGAAGACCAGCCTGAGCAAGAGCAAGATCCCATCTCTACTAGACATAGAAAAACTGGCTGGGTGTTGTGATGGGTGCCTGTAGTCCCAGCTAGTTGGGAGGTTGAGGCAAGAGGATCACTTGAGCCCCAGAGTTTGCGGTTGCTATAAGCTATGACACCAAGACACTCTATAGAGGGGACAAAGTGAGTCTATGTCTCTGAAAAAATAAAAATTCCATGAAAAAAGAGAGTTTGGTGATCCTGTGTGTGACCTTTTGTCAGGTTAATTCAAAGCATTGTGCAGCACTTTTAATTTAGATGTCCTGTGTTGGCATTTAGAAAAAAAATGTTCAATTGAAAACTTGACTCTATTGTTTCTTTTTAAGGGAGGAAACCCAAAAGATAAAATGTCCCATTGTGCCTTTTTAGTAATGCTTATGTCTACCCAAACAGTGTTGTTTTCAGTACCAAACCTATCTTTATGGAGAACTTGAATAGGGATAAAAAAAAAAGCAGTATATACTTTTGCAACTTTTATCTTAAGGCTCTTTAGAATACTATAACTGAATTTACTGTAAAATAATTGATATTTGCTAATTTGGAATTATATAACTTCATTAGTTTTTAGGAGTATTCTTTTTTTTTTTTTTTTTTAAGACAGAGCCTCAAGCTGTTGCCCTGGGTAGAGTGCTGTGTCATCACAGCTCACAGCAACCTCCAACTCCTGGGCTTAAGTGATTCTCTTGCATCAGCCTCCCAAGTAGCTGGGACTACAGGTGCCCGCCATACCAACTGGCTATTTTTTGGTTGTAGTTGTCCTTGTTGTTTGGCAGGCCCAGGCTGGATTTGAACCTGCCAGTTCTGGTGTATGTGGTTGGCATACCTTAGCTGCTTGAGCTACAGGCGCCAAGCCATGAATATTCGTATAATAATATAATAGTCTAACATGTAAATAATTTTCCTATATATTGTGCTATATATTTTCCTGTACATTGTCTCTATCTTTGTGTTTTAAAGGGTAAAAATGGACTAATTAATTTATTTTGCAAACATTTCTTGAAAATGTACCTTGTCAGTGTCATAAGGATCTGGGCCATGAGGATTTAAAGCAGATCCTAACCAGAAGCTGCCATGGTCCAGTTAGGAAGTCCCGTAGACAGAGATGGTGTGAAGTGATGTGAGTGTGTCAGTGATGCCCAGGGCTGGCAGTTGTTGCTCACTGTGCACCACTGAGTTCCACCAGGGCTGGAACTGCTGCTCATCATAGTAGTGACTTAAGAAGCAGGCCCAGCCCAGGGTTGTGTTACCACACTATAGAGATGAATGGGAAACAGCTTTTGCCCTTGAGATGACAGTAGTCCCTGGGTTAACAGGATAAAAAGTGATGAGTGCCCTTGTGGAGGTGCATCCAGAGGAGGTGCCACCTGGTATCCCCTAGAGTTTAGTTCCTTCTTTGCTTCGTCATTTGCAGCCCCCTCCACTATTTAGCAGCCTCCTTTCTCCTTGCTGCCAGAATCTCTTCAAAGACTTTTTCAAGACTTTGTACAAAGTTGCTACCTAGCAAACATCTCTAAATTTTCAAAGTAATTAGGATAAATTTTTTTTTTTTTTTTTGAGACAGAGCCTCAAGCTGTCCCTCTGGGTAGAGTGCTGTGGCATCACAGCTTACAGCAACCTCCAACTCCTGGGCTCAAGCGAGTCTCCTGCCTCTGCCTCCCAAGTAGCTGGGACC
>NW_003852565.1:353270-361128 GCF_000181295.1 Otolemur garnettii
TCTCAAAAAAAAAAAAAAAAACAACAAAAAAAAAACCCAGCTGGGTATGGTGGCATGTGCCTATAGCTACGTGGCAGGAGGATCACTTGAGGCTGCAGTGAGCTATGATTGTGCCATTGCACTCTAGTCTGGGTGGCAGAGTAAGAGCTGTCTCTAAAAACAAAAGAAAACTTACAGGTACACATAAAACCTAGACTACATGAGTGTTAAAAAGGAAAGAACATAGGTTATAGTAGCTATATGCTACTTCCTCCTTGGCTTGGTTATTTTTTTATTTTTTGAGACAGAGTCTCACTATGTTGCCCTCAGTAGAGTGCGGTGGTGTCATAGCTCACAGCAACCTCAAACTCTTGGGCTTAAGTCAGTGGTGCTCAACCTGAGAGTTGCGACCCACAAACTGTATTAAAGGACTGTGGCATTAGGAAGGTTGAGAACCACTGGCTTAAGTGATTCTCTTGTCTCAGCCTCCCAGGTAGTTGGGATTATAGGCACCCAACACAATGCCCAGCTATTTCTTTCAGAAACAGTTATCACTCTGGCTCAGGCTGGTTCTGAACCTGTGAGCTCAGGCAGTTCACCTACTTTGGCCTTCCAGAGTGCTAGGACTGTAGGCGAGAGCCAGGCGCTTGACTCAGTCGGTGCCTGGCTATTTTTTTTTTTTTTAGAAACAGGTCTGGCTCTTACTCAGGCTGGTCTGGAACTCCTGAGCTCAAGCGGTCTACGACCTTGGCCTCCGAGAGTGCTGGGATGGTGAGCTACTGTGCCTGGCTGGAACACCAGTGTTTCTCAATCTAGGCTGCACCCCTAAACACTGATGTGCAGAGTCTGGCTAGTCAGGGGCGATGTCCAAGTGTAGTTGGGGCTGAAGACAATGTCCTCTCTCTCCTTGGGTGTTGGCATCATCTCCTAGCCATCACCTCCTGTCCATTTGCTGAGCACCCCCAGATCTGAGTCTCCAGCCCTCACCCTCTGCTGAGGTCTGTGTTCTTGCTCACTGTGTGTGGCCTGGGGATCCATGTCTGTTTGCTGAGCACCCCCAGATCTGAGTCTCCAGCCCTCACCCTCTGCTGAGGTCTGTGTGTCTTGCTCACTGTGTGTGGCTGGGGGGGAAGCGCCATGTCCGTGCTCTGCAGTGAGTGCACATCCTGGTTAGAATGGACCTCATTCTCATTCACTTCCCTGCCTCTTTCCGTCCCCTTTATTATTGGATTTGACCCGTTTGATGTGCAGTCCTCTTGAACGATCCACTCTCACTGTCTTGGCTTACTTTCATCCTTTGTTTTTGTACCCTTGATAATGGTCTGTTTCTCTTTCCATCCTCCTTTGTCTCCAGCCATTGTATTGTCACTGAATTGTTCCTAAAGATGAAGTATAACTCAGCATGGTCAGTGTTTGTCTCCCAGCACCTCTGAGGAGGGTCTTAGCTGCCTCCCTTCTGCCAGTGAACAGTGGAACCAGGCCTTTCCATGCTCTTGTTAGACCTTAGTCCCTGACTGCTCACAGCTTAGTTTTTAGGAAGGCGTTTACCTCTCTTTCTGTCACCTGGTACTTCTGCCAAGAGTCCTGTGTTTTAGTTCCAAGTATGTTTATGTGAGTTACCTTGTTAGTGATGTGACACATTAAATAGGAGTGCTGAGATAAGACTTGCTTCTACAAAAAAGAATTTGGGCGCTTAGTTTTCGATTGCTATGTAACAGGTTAACCACGAATTTAGCAGGTTTTACCTACGTATGCTCTTATAGTTTCTGTGGGTCAGGGATCTGGCTGGGGTATAGCTCAGTCCTTTGCTTTGGGTTTCAGGAGGCTGTAGTCCAGTTGTGGGCTGAGCCACTCCCTATTCTGGAGCTTGGGTCATGACCCCTAAGACCATTGGAAAACACATCTGCATATCAGATATTTACATTATGATTCATAACTAGCAAAATTACAGTTACGAAATAGCAACAAAAATAATTTTATGGTTGGGGGTCACCACAACATGAGAAACTGTATTAACGCAGCATTAGTAAGGTTGAGAACCATTGCCTTAGAGTAAATTGCAGTGCTGATGTGTAATTCAAAAATCCCTTAAAGTTGAAAAACTTTTTTTATTGAAATGGAGTTTTGCTCTGTTGCCCACTTCAGACTCAAACTCATAGGGGCTCAAGCCTTGGGAGATAACATTTCTTTTTATATACAGGGGTTAATTTGCATGTTGCCAGTTGTAGGTTTTGCTTTTTTTATGAATTAATTTTTGAGGATGTAAGCATTTGTATGTTTTATAAGTAAAGACCTACGAAGTCATCTCTCAGTTTTGCCTTCAGTGGTCCCTGCTGCCTTCACCACAACCCCCCTCAGGCTCCCCACAGGTCAGCTGTGTTATTTGCTCGTGGCTTATCTTTTCAGATATGTGCACACACGTGTTGTATGTTCTTTTTCTTGTTTTCACACGTAAGTTAGCATATATATAGTCTGATGCACTGTGCCTATTTCACTTATATATTTCTTGGATGCTTAAATTTATTATTCAATAAATAAATCATTAATTTATTATTGAACAATTGAACAAATGAGGGTAAATGAGATTTTCTTCCCCATATATCTTTTATTTATTTTATTTTTATTTATTTATTTATTTATTTTTTGAGACAAGAGTTTAACTATGTCACAGCTCACAGCAACCTCAAACTGTTGGGCTTAAGTGATTCTCTTGCCTCTGCCTCCCTAGTAGCTGGGGATTTTAGGCGCCGCCACAACACCCGGCTATTTTTTTGTTGTAGTTGTCATTGTTTCCCAGTGTATGGGGCTGGAGCCCTAGCTGCTGAGTACAGGTGCCAAGCCTGTCTATGATTCTTAAGAACTGAATGGTGAGTGTGAGCGCTCTTTAAGTTTGTCTTGTTTGTCATTGCCAGCTTGCTTTCACAAGAGATGGGCTCTGTGGTCTGTGGAATGAAATGGTTAAAGACGGAGAAATTGTATATACTGGGACAGAATTACCGCCGAATGGAGAGCTCCCTCCTAGAAAAGGTAAGGCCTTTAAAGAGTATTTTTTACTTTGTAAAGACCATTATAATTTGTATTTTACAGAATTTTTTTAATGTGCTGTAGGAATGGAAGCTTTTGAACAAAACTCTATGAAGTTTTGTTTTTCATTTGATTATTTTGTCTAAAATGATAGTTAATATTTTAAACCACATGGATATTATTGTTTTGTATGTACCGAAGGCATTTTATTGTACCACCACTTGGCTGCATTTTGGTGTCTTTTCTAGTGTCTGATTTGTGGCTTAGAGGAACTGGTTGATATTTCTTTAAGTTTTGAAACAGGTCTTGCCTTTGCTAACTATAAATATTATTACAAGATTGAGTGAAAATAATTATTCCCAAAACTTTTCCTGTATGACTCTCCTTTGGGAGTATATAAAATGCATTTTAGAAGCCTTTGTTGGCTCAGCACCTGTAGCTCAAGCAGCTAGGTCATCAGCCACATACACCGGAGCTGGCAGGTTTGAATCCATTCCGGGCCCACCAAACAACAATGACAGCTATAACCAAAAAATAACTGGATGTTGTGGTGGGCACCTGTAGTCCCAGCTGAGGCAAGAGGATCGCTTAAGCCCAAGAGTTTGAGCTCTATTTTTAGGAGAAGCAGGGTCTCACAGCTGTGAGCTATGATGCCATAGCTCTCTACCCAGGGCGACAGCTTGAGACTGTCTCAAAAAAAAGCCTTTGGTTTTGCAAGGAAATGCCAGTGAACAATCTGTGGTCATGAAAATTCAGTAAGATTCTTGTCGTTTGCTGGTTCTTGACTTTGTCAGGATATATCAGTTATCAGAATCACCGTCAAGGCTGTACAGGGAAATACATGCCTGTACCCACCCCAAACTCAATTGCCTCTGAACAGCTTGGGTTGGGATTCACTGCAGAAGTTTGTTAGTCCCACTACTTGAAGTCATCATGGTGGATAAAGCTGCTTTAGAAAGTATTTCCTCTTCTCTTCTTGGAATGAATTGGGATAGTGTGCACTTGAAAACACATGGAAAACATAATAGTGTGTCTATTCAGTTACAGCATCTAGCAGTTATTTCTGTTTTGTTTGTTTGAAAATTTTCACACATGCACAGAATAGCTGAAAGACCAGACAGTGGGCTGCCACACATCCACCCCAGTCCTTTGGCTTCCCCCTTGGTCACAGGCTCCTGGATCCACATCGTTCCGTCCTTCCATTCCTGCACAATCTCACCGGGGTCTCTTCGGCACTCCATATGTATCATTAACTCAGGTTTAGTTTTTTGTCTTATAGGTAAAATTTATGTATGATGCAATGAATACATTTTAAGTTTGCCATCCCATGAGTGTTGAAAAAGGTAACCTAAACCTTTTATTACTCACTTGAACCTTTTTGGGGTCTATGGCTGTCCTTACTGCCCAGAGGCATTGGCTGGTCTGATAGTTTTGTTTGTTCTAGAACTTCTGTGAGTGGAGTCACATAGTCACGTGTGCTCTTGTCTGGCTGCTTTCATGCTGCATGATGCTTTTGATTCTCTTTTCTTTTTTTGTGTGTATTTCAGTCGTACGTTATCTGTGTATATATTATATATAATTTTTTCTCTTTTTTTTTAGACAGTCTCACTTTGTCCCCCTTGGTAGAGTGCTGTGGCATCATAAGTCACAGCATTCGCAAACTCATGGGCTCAAGGGATCCTCTTGCCTCATTTTAGTAGAGATAGAGTCTCACTCTTGCTCAGGCTGGTCTCAAACTCCTGAGCACAGGTGATGTACCTGCCTTGGCCTCCTGGAGTGCTGGGATTATAGGTGTGAGCCACCGGCCTGGCCCATTCTGTAAAAGTTCTATACTGTTTAGCTGTCCAGTATAATAAAACAACGTTTCCCAGAGTGTTTGCCATGAAACAGTAGGTGTAAAAGACACGCTACTACTTACATGGAAATATCCAAATATTCATTACATTTGATCATATTTTTCCTTTGTTCTTTTAAAAATGATATAATTAGAAAGCAAAGCATAATTGTGCTTTATGTAGATTCCAACTGAATGGGGTTTTGGAGGACATTTTTGGCATTAAGTAAAAGTTTCTATTTTGAGTGTGGTGTGTGTGCTGTTTATTATTAGAAATACTTTGGAGATAGATTTATATATATCAACTTCAGTTTTTTAGATTTATTCCATTTATTTATTTATTTTTGAGTCAGAGTCTTACTTTGTCGCCCTGGGTAGAGTGCTGTGGCGTCATAGCTCACAGCAGCCTCCAACTCAGGCTCAAGCGATCCTCTTGCCTCAGTTTTTCTATTTTTAGTAGAGGTGGGGTCTCGCTTTTGCTCAGGCTGGGCTAGAACATGTGAGCTCAAATAATCCATCTGCCGCAGCCTCCCAGAGTGCTGGGATGACAGGTGTGAGCCGCCTACCGGGCCCAGCTTTTAGATTTAATGCCAGCTGTTAGAACTAAGTGTGAAGAAAATACATATTACCGTAGAAATTCCTTAAATGTGCAGCTTTTTTTTCATTTTGTGTGATTTTCTTTTAGTTTGCTTGATTGCTTTCTTTCACAGTCACTCACTCTTGTGTGGATTCTGTTGGCAAGTTGATTTCTTCATAGTTCATTTCCAAGAAATAGTGATGTCCCCTGGGGTAAACTGTCCTTCCTTTCATTTGCTATCACACTTAGAATCTCCTGGGCCTACTGATAAGGAAAGAAAACTCCCTCCCAGGTAGTAGGCTTTTGTGTTCCCCTTTGGGGTCATGTACCACGAAAGACAAGCCCCAAGCTTAGACTCAGCTGGATTACAAGCAGTCCCCAAGTTACAAGCATCCCACGTATGTACAACTTGTGCTTAGGACGGAGGCTGTCACAGCAAGTCCTCGAATTACAAACATTTGGCTGACATGCAACTTGCACTTACAAATGGAAGGTATTAGAGGTAGTAGGTAAATGTACATGTTTCAACTTATGTACAAATTCAACTTAAGAACAAACCTACAGAACCTGTCTTTTAACCCAGGGACTGCCTGTGTAGTATTTTACTTTTTCAGGTTGATGTTTCTTATTAACATTCAGAATATCCTCCCTGCCCCTGCCCTCACTGGCCCCTCAGAACATTGCCTGGGGCCTTAGGATGGTCAGCACTATCCACCCTGGCCTTCCCTTCTCCCTGCATGTCATAATTTGCTATGTGCTTGGACAGTCTGTGGTGTTTTCTGTCTGTAAACTGAACCCTGCGGTGGTGGAGGGGAGAGCAGGCAGCATTGGAGCTCATGCACACGCCTCCTTGAGCTGGTGGTGCTCGCCACTGCTCTGTTTCCCAGGGACTTCATCTTGCTGTTGCTGTTGTGAGGTGCTCTAATTTATGCTTCCAGTGTACTTAGCAGCGCTTCTTGTCTGTTTCCTAGTGACTGTTGAAGATCCTTTTACTCTTGAAGAAGAGATTATACATATGACTAGCATTCCAGTGTACAGAGTTTAAAATTAAGAATTTTGGGGTGGGTAATATGGCTCATGCCTATAATTCTAGTACTTTGGGAAGCCAAGGCAGGACTGCTTCAGGCCAGGAGTTCAGAACCAGCTGGGGCAACATAGCAAGACTCTGTTTCTATAAAAAATGAATAGGCATGCTGGCATGTGCCTGTAATCCCAGCTACTCTGGAGGGAGGCTGAGGCAGGAGGATTGCTTGAGCACAGGAATTTGAGGCTACCGTGAGCTATGAATCCTACCATTATATTCTAGCGTAGGTGGCACCTTTCTCAAAAATAATTTGTTTTTGATTTCTTGCTTTATTTGTAAAATTGTTAGCATAGTATAGAGTAAGAGTGGCATACTTTGTGTAGAGGACTGGATGGTAGGTATTTTAAGCTTCGTGGGCCTTATGGCCTCTGTCATAACCATGTTACATTGCTAAAGTAGCTTCAGACAATAGTAAACAAGGATGTGGCTATATACCAAGGAAACTTTTATTAATGGACACCAATAGGTGAAGAACACATAATGTTTACAAGTCATGAAATATTTTTCTTTTGATTATTTTTCAGTCATTTAAAAATGTAAACTCCTTTCTTTGCATTTGGAGTACACATGACAGTCTGCAGGCTGGATTGGGCGCCTGGACTGTGTATGGTTGAGTCTGCCATTTAGAAGCAATACTTGTGTTGTCACCAGAGTCTGTGTTCCTGGCCAGGACCTACTCTGTCAGCTGTGGAGTCTGCCTTGGTAAACTGTAGACAACAAAGGCTGCCTCTTTGCCAGGTCATCTGTAAAGATTTGAAAGGATAGTGTACAGTTTGGGGGCCCAAGGCTTTGCCTCATGCATGTCTGCTTGTTCTTACTCTCCGTTAGCCACTTGCTTCCCCCCAGCTGACATCCTACTTTTCTGTGTGTGACCATGAATTAAATGTATATCATCTCTTGAACGTCCTAATTCGACTTTTGTTCTCACACTTTCCATGTTGTTAAAGTAAGCAGCCAAACGAGACCTGTTTAAGCATTTAGTTTCTCAGATCAGGAGACCTGCTCAGCTGTTGCAAAACAGGGCTCTGCCCTTGCTTGGCTTGGGATGCCTTTCTCAGTTCCCTCCTGGTTGCAGGCTATGCCCTTTTCCAGCCCTGGGTTGCAGATCCCTGCTCTGATGTGCTTCTTCTAGGCTGCCTCTGGCTGTCCTTCATGGGCATGGATTTTTCTTTTCTCATGACCCTTTCCAGAGGCTGATTTGGGTTGGTTAATTAGGTGTGTGTGGTACTTTTTCTTTTTTTTGAGACAGAGCCTCAAGCTGTCCCCCTGGGTAGTGCCGTGGCATAGCTCACAGCAACCTCCAACTCCAGGGCTCAAGCGAGTCTCCTGCCTCTGCCTCCCAAGTTGCTGGGACCACAGG
>NW_003852565.1:361231-363905 GCF_000181295.1 Otolemur garnettii
TTAGGTGTATGTGGCTGGCGCCTTAGCCACTTGAGCCACAGGCCCGAGCCAGTACTTTTTCTTAAAGTATCTTTAGAATGATAAATTTACCTTTTTACTTTTGTATAAAAATGCTCTGAGTATACTAGATGTTAAATGTATGTTTGTTGAATTTCATTGAAATGCTACAGTTAATTTTAATGAGAACATTCAAAAAATTTTTTATTTGGAAAATTATCATAGAGTAAATTTTGTTCCTTTTTGGTGGCTCCTTCAGCACACATACAGATGAATGTAACTCCCAGTGTAATCAAGATGGGAGGACAGGTTCATTGCCACAGAGAGTCTCTGTGTTGCCCCTTCACATCACACCTTTCCTGACTCTGGCACCTGTCAAACACCAGTCTGTTCTCTTGTCAGCTCAGGTGTTTCTTTTTGAGAATGCTGCATAAATGAGTCAGATGTCGTGTAATATTTTGAATCTGATTTCATTTACTCAACCAGTTACATCTTTGAGGCTCACCTGAGTTATTTTCTGTATTAGTTCTTTTATCGCTGAGTAGAATGCCATCATTTGAGGGTATTGCAGTGTGTTTATCCATTCACCTACAGACGGCCTTGGTGGTTGCTATTTTTTGGCATTTATTATGATCCTGCTGTGAAAGCTCCTATACAGGTTTTACATGGATACAGTTTCTTTTTTTTTTCTTAGAGACAGAATCTCACTTTATCACCTTCAGTAGAGTGCCCTGGCGTCAAAGCTTGCAGCAACCTCCAACTCCTGGGTTTAAGTGATTCTCTTGCCTCAGCCTCCCGAGTAGCTGGGACTACAGGTGCCTGCCACAGTGCCAGGCTATTTTTTGTTCAGTTTGGCTGGGGCCGGGTTCAAACCCGTCACCTTTGGTATATGGGGCCGGCACCCTACCCACTGAGCCATAGGCATTGCCCAAGGATGTAGTTTCTCTTTTCCCTAGGATAAATAGTATTGTGACTGCTGGGTCATGTGATACACTTTATAGGAATTGTCAAACTGTTTCCCAAAGTAGCTTTATTATTTTGCATCACCACCAGTAACGTATGACAGTTTCTTTCTTTCTTTCTTTCTTTCTTTATTTTTTAATATAGAGTCTATGTCACCTCTGGTAAGGTGCTGCGACATCACAGCTCACAGCAACCTCAAACTCCTGGGCTTAAATGATTCTCTTGCCTCAGTCTCCCAAGTAGCTGGGACTATAGGTGCCCACCACAACTCTTGGCTATTTTTTTGTTGCAGTTGTCATTGTTGTTTAGCTGGCCTGGGCTGGGTTTGAACCTGCCAGCCTGGGTGCATGTGACCGGTACCATAACCACTGTGCTATGGGCTCCAAGCCTGTATGACAGTTTCTATTGTTCTGTATCTTTGTTAGCACTTAGAATTACCAGCTTTTCTATTTTTTATTTTGCCATTCTAATAAGTCTGTAGTAGAAGGCATTGTGTGTGTGTGTGTGTGTGTGTGTGTGTGTGTTTTTTCTTTTAGGCAGAAACTCTGTTGCCCTGGGTAGAGTGCTGTGGCATCATAACTCACAGCAACCTGGAACTCCTAGGCTCGGTTTTTTCTACTTTTAGCAGAGATAGGGGTCTTGCTTTTGTTCAGGCTGTGCTTGAACTCTTGGGCTAAGCTATGCCCTCTCAGAGTGTTCGGATTACAGGTGTGAGTCATGGTGCCCAGCCTGATTGTGGTTTCATTTATTTATTTATTATTATTTTTTATCAAATCATAACTTTGTACATTGATGCATTTATAGGGTTCAGGATATTGCTTCGATATACAATGTGAAATGCTTACATTGAACTATGTAACACATCCATCACAATTATACTCATTTCTTAATAGTTTTGAAATGTACCATTGCATCATGCACATTAGGTGAGGTCCCCCCAATACCCTCCCTCCTCCCACATCCCCCGCCCTCCCTTCTCCTCATCCTTCTACTTTCTGGACTGTAGTTATGTTTTGCCATTCATATGAGTGTGTAAGTGGTTCTATATTGATTTCATAGTAGTACTGAGTACATTGGATACTTTCCCCCCCATTTTTGAGATACTTCACTAAGAAGAATATGTTCCAGCTCTATCCAGGTAAACATAAAAGAGATGTGAAGTCTCCCATCTTTTTTTATGGCAGCATAGTATTCCATGGTGTACATATACCACAATTTGTTAATCCATTCATGGGTCAGTGGGCACTTGGGCTGTTTCCATGTCTTGGCTGTTATGAATTGGGCTGCAGTAAACATTCAAATGTCTTTGTTATAAAATAATTTTTGATCATCTGGGTATATACCTAGTAGAGGAATTGCAGGATTGAATGGTAGGTCTACTTTTAGTTTCTTGAGTATTCTCCAAA
This sequence comes from Otolemur garnettii, assembly GCF_000181295.1. Lineage (NCBI taxonomy): Eukaryota > Metazoa > Chordata > Mammalia > Primates > Galagidae > Otolemur > Otolemur garnettii. The sequence continues at coordinate 363,598 of NW_003852565.1, forward strand.
CTTCTTTCCAAAAAGGTCATATTAGCTTGCATTCCCACCAGCAGTGTAGAAGTGTTCCCTTCTCTCCGCATCCATGCCAATGTCTGTAGTTTTGGGATTTTGTGATGTGGGCTAATCTTACTGGAGTTAGATGATATCTCAAAGTGGTTTTGATTTACATTTCTCACCATTAAGGATGATGAGCATTTTTCATGTGTTTGTAGGCCATCCATCTGTTTTCATCAGAGAAGTTTCTGTTCAAGTCGCTTATCCACATAGAAATGGGGTTATTTATTCTTTTCTTTCTTTCTTTTTTTTTTTTTTTTTGA
>NW_003852565.1:364367-368839 GCF_000181295.1 Otolemur garnettii
TGTTGCTTCAATTGCCCGGGGGGATCCTCCTCATAAAATATTCTCCCAGGCTGATTTCTTCAAGTGTTTCCCCTGAACTCTCTTCTAGTATTTTTATAGTTTCATGTCTTAAGTTTAAATCTTTTATCTAGTGAAAATCAATTTTTGTTAATGGTGAAAGATGTGGGTCCAGTTTCAGTCTTCTACAGGTCTCCAGCCAGTTCACCCAGCACCATTTATTAAATAGGGAGTCTTTCCCCCACTGAATATCTTTGATAGGCTTGTCAAAGATCAAATGATGATAAGCAGCTGGGTTCGTCTCTTGGTTCTCTGTTCTGTTCCATAAATCTACCACTCTGTTTTTGTGCCAGTACCATGCAGTTTTGATCACTATAGATTTATAGTATAGCCTGAAGGCTGGTAATGTGTTACCTTCTGATTTGTTCTTATTTCTGAGGAATGTATTGGCTATTCGAGGTTTTTTCTGATTCCGTATAAAACAAAGTACTATTTTTTCAAGTTCTTGAAAGTATGGCAGTGGTTCTTTAATAGGGATTGCATTAAATCTGTAGATTGCTTTGGGTAGTATGGACATTTTAATGCTGATTCTTCCCAGCCATGAGCATGGTATGTTTTTCCATTTGCTAACATCTTTAGCTATTTCTTTTCTCAGAGTTTCATAGTTCTCTTTATAGAGATCTTTGACATCCTTTGTTAAGTAAATTCCCAGATATTTCATCTTCTTTGGCACTAATGTAAAAGGAATAGTGTCTTTGACTACATTTTCAGCTTGACTTTTGTTGGCATATATAAAAGCTACTGACTTGTATTGATTTTGTATCCTGAGATGCTGCTGTATTCCTTGATCACTTCTAAGAGTTTTGAAGTTGAGTCCCTGGGATTTTCCAGGGATAGGATCATATCATCAGTGAAGAGTGATGAGGAGTTTGATCTCCTCTGACCCTATGTGTATACCCTTGATTGCCTTCTCTTGCCTGATTGCAATGATTAAGACTTCCATTACTATGTTGAATAGCATAGTGGAGACAGTAGGCATCCTTGCCTTGTTCCTGATCTGAGTGGAAATTTTTAAAATTTAAAACCATTCAATATAATATTGGCTGTGGGCTTGCTGTAGATGGCCTCTATCAGTTTAAGAAATATCCCTTCTGTGCCTATTTTCTTAAGTGTTCTGATCACAAAAGGATGCTGGATATTATCAAAGGCTTTTTCTGTGTCAGTTGAGAGAATCACATGGTCTCTGTTTTTTATCTTATTGATGTGATGTATTATATTTATAGATTGGGGTATGTTGAACCAACCCTGGAATGGAACCAACTTGATCATGGTATATATATTTTTTGATGTACTGTTGAATTCTGTTTGCTGAGATCTTATTGAATATTTTTGCATCGATATTCATTAATGATATTAGTCTATAATTTTCTTTCTTTGTTGGATCCTTTCCTGGTTTGGGGATCGGGTGATATTTGCTACTAGTTCCTCTTGAAAGGTTTGATAGAATTTGGATGTGAAACCATCTGGTCCCGGACTTTTCTTTTTTGGGAGATTTCATATTGTTGATGCTATTTCAGTGATCGATATAGGTCTATTCAAGATTTCTAATTCTTTCTGGTTGGGTCTAGGAAGGTGGGATGCTTCCAGGTATTGGTCTTTTTCCTTCTGATTTTCATATTTCTGGGAATAGAGATTTTTGTAGCAATCATTGAGGATTTTTTTGAATTTCTGAAGTGTCTGTTGTTATTTCTTGTTTATTGTTTTTGATAGATGATATTAGAGATTTTACTTTTCTACTTCTGGTTAGGTTGGCCAAAGGTTTATCAGTTTTGTCAATCTTTTAAAAAAACCAACTTTTTTGTTTGGTTGATCTTCTGATTCTTTTGTTTTTAATTTCATTTAATTCTGCCCTAATTTTGGTTATTTCTTTTTTTCTGCTGCTTTTGGGGTTGGAATGTTTGGTGATTTTCCTGGCTATCTATCAGTCAGCCTAAGATTATTTAGTTTCCACGACTTTGTTGGAGTATGAAGATTCTTATTGCTGTCAAGTTCAACTTTTATTCCATGGTGGTCCAAGAAGATGCAAGGAATAATTTGTGTTCTTTTAAATTTTCTGAGGTTAGCCTTGTGTCCTAGGATATGATCTGTTTTGGAGGATGACCCATGGGCTGATGAGAAGAACGTGTATTCAGTTTTATTAGGGTGAAATGTTCTGTTGAGGTCTGTAATGTCCATTTGTTCTAGGGTCTGGTTTACGTCTAATATGTCTTAACTTAGTTTCTTCTTGGAGGATCTATCCAAAATTGTCAAAGGGTATTAAAATCTCCAACTATTATAGTGCAGGAAGATATCAAGTTGTTCATATCCATTAAGGTCTGCTTTATGAATTGAGGAGCATTCTGGTAGGGTGCATAAATGATAATTAGCGAAATCTCATCATGTTGGATGTTTCCCTTGACAAATGTGTGGGGACCTTTATCTTTCTTTATTTTGGTTGGTTTAAAGCCAGTTGTATCTGCTACTAAAATTGCAACCCCTGCTTTTTTCTGGTTTCCATTTTCCTGTAATGTACAATTCCATCCCTTCACCCTGAGTGTATTTTTATCCTTTAGGGTAAGGTGAGATTCTTGAATACAGCAGATATCTGGTCTGAGTTTATGTATCCAGTCAGCCAGTCTGTGCCTCTTTAGAGGACAATTTAAACCATTGAGAGAATTGATTAAGCCTGGTTGTGTTTTGGGTGTCATGATTTTCGGATGTCCAGTGAGCCTCTGCTCTTAGGCCCAGCAGTCTGCCAAACTCAGTCCACATGGGGCAACTGCTTTCCCACTGTGGGTACTGTCAGAGCCAGTGGTTCTGCACCTGGTCCCACTAGACCTATGGGAAGGTATGATTGGCTCCTCCTCTCGCCCAGTGCCCATTTCTTCCCCATTAGTCACAGATTCTGTCCTGATGGTTGGCGGTCCACACTATGCCCAGATCTCTCAGGACAAGACCAAACACTCTGTGCTCTGTAGGGGCAGAACTTCAGACCACCATGTGAGGGGGAATGGTGGACTGGGAGTTTGGACGTTTGGGGGTAAATATCTGTTCAGTTTTATGCCTGGCGGGGTGATGTCTAGGTTCGTAAGTGGGACCGACCTGCAGAAAGAGACCTGGAGTTTAGTGGCTCTCTCCAGCGAGGTAAAATGAGAGGTCTTTTGTTCCCTGCTCATTTGCAAATAGCCTGCGGCTATCCCCCTGCTTAGGGGCAGGGTCTCCTCTAGTCGATAGGCTTTGTACCTGTAATTTGTTTTCTTGAATGCTGTTCCTTGGAGTACAGCTTGCCGAACTTCTTTCTTGGCTCAGTTCCCCACCTTTTTTTCCCTAGAGTTCGATTCTGTCCAGTTTTTCTTCCTCTGCTCAGGAACCTGCTGAAGGTTGCTGGTAGTCGGCCATCTTCCCAGAATTCCCCTGATTGTGGTTTTAATTTGCATTTCCTCAATGGCCAGTGATTTTTTTTCCTCCCTTAATATAGTGCTGTTGTGTCTTAGCTCACAGCAACCTTAAACTCTTGGGCTCAAGCAATTCTCTTGCCACAGCCTTCTAAGTAGCTGAGACTACAGGGGCCTGCCACAGTGGTCGGCTATTTTTTTTAGAGATGGGGGTCTCACTGTTGCTCAGGCTGGTCTTGTACTCGTGAGTGCAAGTGATCCACCTGCCTCAGCCTCACTCATGATGTTGAATGTTTTTTCATGTTCTTGTTTGCCACCCTTGTATCCTTTGTGGCAGGGGTCCTCAAACTTTTTAAACAGGGGGCCAATTCACTGTCCCTCAGACTGTTGGAGGGCTGGACTGCGGGCCCTGGGATGAGTTGGCTGCTAGGCAGGACGGGCAGCAGCAGCAAAGGATAGATGTCCTCTGTTGGCTGCATGTGGCCTGCAGGCTGTAGTTTGAGGACGCCTGCTTTGTGGTGATGTTTCTGTTTAAATTTTTGACGCAGAAAAACGTGTATCTTGGAACTGCTTAAATAGCCAAGGAGAAGTTAGCTCTATTCTTTTCATAAATAACCCTAGGGGATTCCTGTGCTGGGCTTATGGGAATGGCTGAAATGCAACTCCTGACTCTGGAGATGAAACAGCAGCTTGTTAGTGATGTATACTCACAGCTCAGGGGATGAGTGGGGTACAGACAGCCACAGGGCCACATGTGGCTGTGCTTGGGAGCAGTGTACCATAGGGAGCCAGAGAGGCATACGTACATAGTAGGAGCAGGAGGGTGGGAGGACCCTGGCTCCTATGGGAAGGTATGATTGGCTCAGTGTGTAACTCTGTGGCCTGACAGGGATCCAAAGCCACTGTTCAGGATGAGCAGGACGGTGCCTGGTCCTATGGGCAGGAGGGTTGCTTGGCTTTGGGACTTTACTGTGGGAGCACAGTGGGGAGGGAGCCTATGGTTAGGCATTTGATTTTTTTTTTTTTTTTTGAGACAGACCC
>NW_003852565.1:369039-375503 GCF_000181295.1 Otolemur garnettii
GGCTGGATTTGAACCCACCGCCTCAGGTGTATGTAGCTGGTGCCTTAGCCACTTGAGCCACAGGTGCCGAGCCAGGCATTTGAGGCCAGATGTGAAGGCCACACACAGGACTAAGCCTTAATTTCAGGCCACACACCACATTGTCCTGTAGATAACACATCTTTCTTTCTCAGGCACTTTTCAAGGTTTTTTCTTTGGTTTTAGCAGTTTGATTATGATGTGTCTGGCTGGGCACAGCTGTCTTTGGACTTATCTTGTCTGAGGTTTGCTCATAGTCTTCAGGTTTATGTCTTTTGATAAACTTAGGAGATTTGTAGCCAGTCCTTCTTGCAGCATTTCTGTCAGCGGCATACCTTTTCCCTCTTCTGTTGTTACTTTTCCCCAGTGCCCTGGACTGTGGCCATCGTCAGTCTCTTTTCTCTCTGCTGCTCAGTTCCGAGGTCTCCTCCTTTCTTTCTCTGTTGTCTCCATTCCATTATTGGGTCTACCCAGTCATTATTTTGAAAGGTTTGTTATATTTTTGTATTCCAAAATTTCCATTTTGTTCTTCTTTGAAGGTTTTTATTTCTGTTATGACTTTCTATTTTTCCATTCTTTTCAAGAAGTCACAGCAGAAATAAAAATCGATGTCAGGAACTTTGAGCATCTGTCTTTTCGTCCTTATCTGCTGATTGTCTTTTCTCACACAGGTTGGGGTTGTCGTGGTTCTTCCTATAGTGGATATTTTATATTGTTTCCTGGATGTTTTATTTTATTTTAAAAACTGATGTTTATTTTCTGCCAATTTTATTTCCTTCTTGTTTAAGAGCTCTTCTGTGACTGGATCTTGTTTGACTCCTGTGGCAGTGATTAACCTGGTTATGTTTAGGTCACATGCTGTGGCCCACTGTGATATGGGCTGTGATGCTTATGTCCTCTCTGTCGTCTTGTCCCCAGAGTGTGAGTTGGCCCTGCCCTGGTGTGTTCTTAGTGTGGGGATGGGCAGAGGGCCATCTGCTAGCTCAGCCCTCTGTGTGTTTGGTATGTAGGCTGGGATCACATCTAAGCATGTCCAGATTAAGGGAAACCAAATAGTTGATAATTTGATGGGGTCCCTTTCTGAGCTCCTCCTTCTCAGCTGTCTCCTTGGTTTTGGTCCTCTGGCCAGAAGCCACTTTTCCTGTCTGTTTGCTGTATCTGGGCCCATGTGGTAGGAGCACAGAGAAAGAGAAAACCAACAATGAAGGACTCAGCTCGCTGAATGGAGAGACAGTTCTCTGAGTTTCAGCCCCTCGGATTCTGTGGCCTCCACTGCCTCCCACCGTAATGGATTTCATGTGGCCTGGAGCGAGGGCACAGAGAGGAGAAAAGGCAAACCCAGGGCAGATTTCCACACGCCACTCCTTTCCCTCTCTTAGAGATAGACTGGAGGGAGGGCTTCTCTTGGCGCTGTCTGCCTCATAGTGCAAACTCATGAATTATATTCAGGCTGTGTGGGGCCTTTTAGAGGGAAAGAAATGGTGTGCTCACTGCTGGTTCTGTGTTAGTCTGAATTCCGGCGATCTTCTTTATCAGAGTCTTCAGAAGGCTGCTCCTCGTGTCAGCCTGTGCTGGGTGTTACCTTCATGGGATAGATGTAGTGGTGTGTGTACTCACTTTGTGGAACTCAGAACCAAGTTGAGGTTTTTGTGTTTCTTCCTACTGTGGGTGATTTTGTATTGTTTCCTGGTTATTTTAAATATTATGTGCTGAGACTGGGTCTTGTTTGACTCCTGTGGCAGCAATCAACCTGGCTATATACAGGTCACAAGCTGCAGCCCTCTTCTTGTCCCCAGAGGGTGAGTTGGCTTACACCTAATACTTTCTTAATTTTTGCCTTAAAAGTGAAATTTGGCACATATTTTAGGGGATAAAAGTTTCCTTCTACCTCTAGAATAAAATGTACACTTCACATTTGTAAAGTAATTATTATTGGTGATCAAGATTCATGTTTAGTAACACTTTCCTTTGTGGTTGGTAAGTTTATATTGCTTAAAAGGTGTATCAGAAGAGTGTTTTTTGATTCTGGTGGTTTCCTGTGGTTGTGAATTAACAGCTTTACAAGAAGCTAAGGCATCCCAGACTCACTCCTCATGGGACTGTATTGACCAGAGTGTGCTTAAACACCTGGCTGTAGCAGCGAATCTGCCCATGCAGCTCACTGCAGGCTGCTTATATGGGTTGGGAATAGTGATTCATTAAGTTAGTTACTCACTAAAATCTCTAGAATACGTGGCTAGTTGCAACCTGTGATAGCCATATAATATTTTTGCTGTGTCAGTCAGAGAGAAAATTTATTATATTAGAGGACAAAAGAGTATTCAGAGTTTAAAACATTTTTAATTTTTTTTTCTTTTTGAGACATAAAAGAACAGTCTCAAGCTGTTGCCCTGAGCTGAGTGCCATGGTGTCATAGCTCACAGCAACCTCCAACTCTTGGGCTCAAGAGATCCTCTTGCCTTAGTTTTTCTATTTTTAGTAGAGACAGGGGTCTTGCTTTTTGCTTAGGCTGGTCTCGAACCTAAGAGCTCGGGCAGTCCACCCACCTCAGCCTCTCAGAGTGCTAGGATTACAGGCATTAGCCAGCATGCTTGGCTTCAATTAATTTTTTTTTAAGAGACAGAGTTTTACTCTGCTGTCCAGGCTAGAGTGCAGTGGTGTCATCATAGCTTGCTGCAGCCTTGAAATCTGGGCTAAAGCAGTCCTGCCTCAGTGTACTGAGTAGCTGAGTGTATATAAGGTCTGACAATTAAGTTTGGAAACTATCCTAGAGCTGTTGTTGTATGGCACACAGAGTGTGCAGCAGTAGTGAAGGCTACACAACAAGATACCAACACATGTTGACAAGAACAAAGTTGAGAGACACTGAAACACCAAGGCTGTGAAGCCACATCAAGTTGCTCAGTGCTGCCCACATGAGTGCATAGGGCCAAGTTTGCAAACTTAATTGTCAGACCTGTTGACAGCTCTGGTGGCCATTGCAGAAAGAATTCTAAAATTGCTTTAAAGGGTGGCCTAGGCACTGGCATTGGCACTTAGCTTCCCAAGGGGAGCACTTCAGAGGAGACTATAGTGATATTCAACAGTGAGGTATGTAGCATTTTTTTCTAGAATAAGTTCACTAACTTAATTATCAGACCTCATAGGCGTGAGCCATCGTGCTTGGCAATATTCAGTTCAGGGTAGAAGTAAAACAAAGTAAATAAATTTGAAAGGGTAACTGATTTTGAGGAAGGAGCTGTACAGTGGAGCGTTGTGGAGCCACTGAGCTGAAGGCAGCAGGGAACCAGCGGTGGTGATGTCTTGGTGGAGGCTGTCCCCATGCATGTGCCCAGTGGTTGGCTGTGGTGATGCCATTGTGGGTAGAATTCCAGCAGCTGAAGGAGACAGCACTTGGTAGCCAACCCATGGGTGGACTTGCTTGCTGCACGTTGGGAGAAGCTTGGGAAGGATTTGGGAGCGTTTGTGCCACAGAGAAAGGGGGAGCAGGGGAAGAGGACAGGGAATTGGAGGCATATGTAAAGTGACTACTATGAGCTGCAGTGCTGCAGGGAGGTTTTGGGCATAGTTGTTTCTCTTCTACATGTGAAGTCAGTACAGTAGTAAGTGCCCTTGCTTTCTAATCTTTCATCTGTTCTGCTTCTCTGGTGTTGCTGTCTGGAAGAAATCCTAGACTGGGAAACATTGTTATTCCACTTCCCAGTGCCTCTCTGGCCTTGGAGCTTTTGCAGCACTCTAGAACCTGAATTGCCTTTCCCAGTCTCATCTCCACCAGCACAGGCTGGCTAGCGAGGGCCATGGGTGGACAGCAGCCAGTCCACAGATGACCACCTCACCTTCCACCCAGGCGGCCAGACAGGAACCTGGGAGTTGGCCTTCCCTGTCAGCTCCAGCACGCAGCCAGTCACCCTGGGCTGTGTCCTGCCTCTGTGTCATCCATCCCGTTGCCCTGCTTCAGCTGAGGTTTTTGTTTTACAGGGGAGTGTTGTGTGAATTGTGTGAATCAGTGCTGCAGAGGAATAGTCTGCACTGAAATGTTTTTAAGAGGGGAGACTGCAGCTTGCTCTGGCATGCAGCGCCTAACTTTATTTCTTCCAAGCTTATATGCTCTTAACAATACTAAGTTCTGCACGTACACATTCTAATAATAAAACTAATTGGCAGCCAATGGTTTATATGATAAGAGTACAAAGGAACCATACTGAGCAACCACAAAAACTTACTCAACTGTTTGAGAAAACAGGTGCAACTTGTAACTGAAATGCACATTAACTTATCTTGTTCCTCTGCTCTCAAGGTCCCTTCTAGGACATTCCAGAGACAGCCAGACTCTGCTTTCAGCGTCTGCCTCCTGCATGACTAGCTTTCTAATCAGTTCAGAGGGTCTTAAAGGAACATCCCTTCATGTGGACTCTGAGAAAGCTTTAAACATAAGTCAATGGCGCTCAAAGTTACACTGAGGTTACAGGGTATTGTCTAATCTGTGGGCCACATGGTGATTTTGTGATGGCGATTTTGTGAGGACTTTTTGGTTTATCTGTGGTATCAGATACTGTGTAAAGTATGCACTGGATCTTACGTTTGTGTACTGAATGTGTAGCCCAAGATAACTCTTCTTCCAATAAAAAAAAGCAGAAAAGCAAAGGTTAGACACCTCTGTTGACAATCCCCCGTTCACCTCCAAGTCTGCCTTCACCATTGTCAGTGGGGTAGTCAGATCTTCCTCAGAGTGAAAACCGTGGGTGGCTTCTCACTCCTTGTGACATGCAGTTCAGTTTGTTCACTGTATTACAGGCGCATTTCATGATTTGGCACCAGTTTTTCTGGCAAGGCTGATTTGATTTCATCCTGCCCATCTCTGACCTTGCAGCCAACGGAGCCAGCCTGCAGATGTCTGAACACAGCTTGGTTTCGTTCCTCCATGCCAGGCGTCCTCAAACTATGGTCCACCGAGGACATTTATCCAGCCGGCCCGGTGTTTTTGCTGCCGCTGCCTGTCCTGCTTAGCAGCCAATTCGTTCCGGAGCCCGCAGTCCGGCCCTCCAATGGTCTGAAGGATAGTGAAATGGCCCCCTGTTTAAAAAGTTTGAGGACCCCTGCTCCATGCTGTTGACCTGTTCCAGCAATATCTTTGTTTACCTTCTTCTTTTTTTCCTTTCCTTTTTTTTTTTCTTTTCTTATAGAGACATTTATAAAGATGAGATCTCACTCTGCTGCCCAGGCTGGAGTGGATCATCATTCACTGTGGCCTGGAACTCCTGGGCTGAAGTGATCCTCCTGCTCCAGCCTCCGAGTGTCTGGGACTATAGGAATGTGCCACCACACCTGGCTTATTTTTAAATTTTTTTATAGAGACAAGTTTTTGCTATGTGGCTTAGGCTGGTCTTGAACTCAGCCTCACATGATCCTCCTGCCTCAGCCTCCCAGAGCACAGAGGCATGAGCCAGTGAGCCTGGCATTTTTCCTTTTTGTAGACCTACTTCAGACAATTTGGAGTATCTTTTAGGAAACTGTTCCTTGTATATACCTGTGTTGTTGTACTTGTACTTATTCTCTTGTTAGGTGGGGAATTCATTGAAGGCAGGGTGACACCTTATTTAGGTTTGAGAACTTGACTTTATAAAGCCACCTGGCACATGATAGGTATTAAGAGCTTATTAAATCAAAATATTAGAAGGCTCTATTTTCAAACTACCCTGTTATCTCACTTCTGGGTTGGTTTCTGCTGATTGATTATTTTCCTTGTGGGCTGTGTTTTTCTGATCATTTTCATCCTGGGTTGTGTTTTCTGCCTCTTGCCCCTCTGGTACTCTGATTGGGTGCCAGCCATGTGAATGTTACCCTTTGAGGGCTAGATATTTTGTGTTTCTTACATCATCTTGAGCTTTTTTCGTTGGTTGCTATTAAGTTTCTTGCAAACAATTACATGGTCTTTCCTCCTGGCTGTGTATTACTATTGCCTGGGAGTGTGTTCATTCCGGACCCTGTGGATCCCACTCTGAGGTGGTGGGATCAGGTGTGGTATTAAACTGTGTAAGTGACCATTAGTGCGTCCCTTTTACCTGTGTTTCTGATACACAGTGAAGGTTGAGAACTTGATTCTAATCCTGGATTTTTCCATGACTTAATCAAATTTGTAGTGCTTAATTTAGAGGTGTTATATGATTTTGCGATTGTAATCTAAAAAATTACAGAAAATCTATACTTAATATATAGAGGCTTGTTGGATATTTCTGTAAATAAGACAGATTCTGTTAGTGCCCTGTGGCAGGGATTGAAAGAATGGAACAAATGAGGTATACTGCTGACAAGGGGCTTTTTCTTGAGCCTCAGGGGAGATAGTTGAGTCAGTTAAACTCTGTATCCTGGGCTCGGCGCCTATAGCTCACCCGGCTAAGGCGCCAGCCACGTACACCTAAGGTGGCGGGTTCGAATCCCCAGCCCGG
>NW_003852565.1:376829-380312 GCF_000181295.1 Otolemur garnettii
GGTTGAGCTATAGGCGCCGAGCCATGAGCATATTTTCATATGTTTATTAGCCATCTTTGTCTTTCTTAACTTTAGTTGCTTTAAATCCACTTTTATCTGAAAATAAGGTTGCAACCTCTCCTTTCTTCTGATTTCCATTTGATCGAAGCACTGTTTTCTGTCCCGTAACCCTGAGCCTTGACTTGCCCTTCAAGGCTAAGTATGTCTCCTGGAGACAGCATGTGGATGACTTGTGTGTGTTTTTTTTAATCTAATCTACCAGCCTGTGCCTCTACAGTTGGTGAATTCAGTACATTGACATTTATTGAGAGAATGGATAAATGTGGTGGATTTCTGTTCATCTTATTTTGTGAAAGTCCATTGTGTAGTTTTAAGCCTTGTGCCCTTGTGGAAGCTAAGTTTTGACTTTTAGCTTCTGGATATTTACTTTTTTGGTGGTCCTTAGAGATATTTAGATACCACTTGCTATTTATAATGGAATATAATTTCTTTCACAGATATAGCTATATATTTCTCATGTCATTTAGACAGCTGTTTACTAATGATATATTTATACTCAAGTTCATCATTGCTTCTTTCCTCTTCACTTGCTATGTAAGGAGTTTTGTGGCCATTGTTCTTGACTGAAACTTTAAATTGTCAGCGGCCTAAAGTCATTGTTCTCAACTTGTCCTTTGTGTTGCCATTCTCCTGCATCACGCTCTGTCCCTGGTGGTGGTCCTGTGTAGCCATAGTTCTCAGTTGGCAGTGCAGGAAGCCATTGTGTACAGTTAAAAAATGGTTTTTGAATCCTACTCACATTCCATGTCCTTCCCTTTCCTGTAGACACACAAACAATTGATATTCACTGGATAAAAACAATTATCCAGTGTGAAGTTTAAGTGGGTAAATATCAAAGACCAAATTTCTCATTTGTAAAATCTAGTAGGAAATTGATGGAATATCATTTTGGAATACTCATGCTTTAAAGAATTTGAGTGATATATTGGTTACTTTATTAAAAGGGCCCTTCACTCCTAAACAAATCACACTGGATCTTGTATAGTTATATAATATGTTTTTTAAATCATCAAACCATTGGTTAATGATGTGTGTTGTACCATTTCATTTCTGGGAGGGACATTTGCAAAGAGACTGACAAGTGGCTATTGCATTTTGGAAAGCAATAACAGATTTAACAATTTTAATTTTCCAGATGATGGTGTTGATACTCAAAGTGGAACAAAGAAAGAAGATCTGAATGACAAAGAGAAAAAGGATGAAGAGGAAACTCCTGCACCTGTGTACAGGGCCAAGTCAATCCTGGAGAGCTGGGTATGGGGCAGGCAGCCAGGTAATCTTCTGAGTTTGGTGCTTTGGAAAACTTCATCTGACACTCTTACTCATTTTCTGAATACCTTTGGTGAACTTTTTGAGGGAGGAGGGTAGGATCAGAATTTTCTGAAATTTAATTTAAATTTTTTTGCATTGTGATAAAATACATGTAACATAAAACTTACTATTTCTTTTTTCTTTTGTTTTTATTAAATTGTAGCTGTGTACATCAATGCAATCATGGGGTACAAAGGGCTGGTTTTATATAAAAAAGTACTATTTTAAATCACTTTTAAGTGAACAGTTCAATGGCTTTAGATAAATTGACATTGTTGCCCAGCCATCACCCACCATCCACCTCTAGGATTTTTTCTATTTCTCTCTCTTTTTTAGAGACAGGATCTTGCTCTGTTTCTCAGGCTGGAAGGCAGTGGTACAGTCACAGTTCAGTGCAGCCTGAAACTCCTGGACTCAAGGGATATGTTCTTTAGAGAATGTCTGTTTGAGTCTTTTGCCTGTTTTTGAACTGGATTGGGGTTTTTGTTTTTGTTTTTGTTTTGTTTTTTTTGCATTATAGGAGTTCTTTATTGTGAATGGGCTTGTACAATCATCTATATCTTTTATCCAAGCAAATAAAACTCATGTTTTTATTCTTTGCTTCTTATTTTTATCTTGCATAATTTAGTTTTTACAATGCCTGATTCATTTTTAATTTTTAAAATACACATGGAAGAAATGACTATTTTCTTATAAAGAATGATAGACTGTAAAGTAGAACTTTGACCTGACCTCCCATCCCAATTGCAGTTTTCTACTGAGAGTTAGCCACTGTTACCAGTTTGCTGTGCATGTTCAGACTTTTTCCTTTGCATAGGCATACGTTTTTTGTATTTTTTATTTTTTTATTTTTATTTTTTTTTTTGGTGACAGTGAGTCTGGGTAGAGTGCTTTGGCATCATAGCTCAGAATTACCTCAAAAGACTGGGCTCAAGGGATACTCTTTTCTCAGCTTACCGACAACGACAGGCTAGTTTTTCTGTTTTTAGTAGAGATAGGGTCTTGCTTTGCTCGGGCTAGTCTCAAACTCCTAAGCTTAGACAATCTACCCACCTTGCCCTCTCAGAGTGCCTGGATGACAGATGTGAGCCACCAAGCCTCAGTTCATAGGCATACTTTTTTTTCTTTTTAGACAGATTCTCACTGTGTCGCCCTTGGTAGAGTACCGTGGCATCACAGCTCATAGCAATCCCAAACTCATGTGCTTAAGCAGTTCTCTTGCCTCAGCCTCCTAAGTAGCTGGGATTATAGGTGTCCACCACAACGCACAGCTATTTTGTTGTTGTTTTAGTTGTCATTGTTGTTTGGCAGGGTTTGAACCCACCAGCCTTGGTGTATGTGGCCAGCATCCTAACCGCTAAGCCACGGGCTCCGAGCCCCATAGGCGTACATTTAAATGTGTGTGTGTAAAATTTATATTTGGAGTTAGCATTACCTACCTCATAGGTTGTTATGGGATCGGGAGGAGGCCAGGCAGAGTGCTTATGCTGTCCTTCATCTTGCATACAGCAGGTGCTGTTATGCAGAAATTTGTTGAATGTGACTTGTATTTTCTCTGTTTTTATTTTAATCAGTCTTGTGGAAGTTATCAATTTAGTTGATTTTTTTCAAAGAGCCAGTTGATTTCATTGATCTTACTATTTTTTGTTTGTTTTTTTGAGGCAGAATGTTACTTCGTCACCCTCTGCACAGCGCTGTGCTGTCATAGCTCACAGCAACCTCATACTCTTGGGCTTAAGCGATCCTTTTCCCTCAGCCCCCTAACTACCTGGGACTACAAGTGTTTCCACAATGTCCAGCTATTTTTAGAGATGGGGTCTCGCTCTTGTTCGCTCTTGCTCAGGCTGGTTTCGAACCTGGGAGCTCAGACAATCTACCCACCTTGGCCTCCCAGAGTGCTGGGATTAAAGGCGTGAGCAACCTTGCCCAGATTTTTTTCTGTTTTCTTCTTATTGATCTTTTTTGTTTCCTTTTTTCTGCTTGCTTTTAGTTCCATCTGCTCCTCTATCTTTTCTTGTTTCTTAAGGTAGAAGAATCATAGATCATTGATTTTGGGTTTTTTGTCTTTTCTGATATATGTTCAAAGCTGTAAATTTTCTTTTTTTTTTTTTT
>NW_003852565.1:380878-388504 GCF_000181295.1 Otolemur garnettii
TTGTTGTTTGGCGGGCCCAGGCTGGATTTGAACCCGCCAGCTCAGGTGTATGTGGCTGGCGCCTTAGCCGCTTGAGCCACAGGTGCCGAGCTACTTGTTTATAATTCATAAGCATATTATTAATTTCCAGATATTATTCTAGGAGGCCAAGGTGGGTGGATTGTCTGAGCTCATGGGTTCGAGACCAGCCTGAGGCAGTGGGAGACCTTGTCTCCAAAAATAGCAGGGCATTGCAGTGGGTGCCTGTAGTTCCTGCTACTTGGGAGGCTGAGGGAAGAGAATTGCTTGAGCCCAAAAGTTAGAGGTTGTTGTGAGCTATGAGGTCATGGCACTCTACCCAGGGTGACAAAGACTGTTTTAAAAAAAAAAAGAAAAGAAAAGAAAGAAAGGTCAGGTGCTGGGGCTTACTTCTGTAGTCCTAGCACTCTGGGAGGCTGAGGCTAGTGGATTGCTGGAGCTCACTGGTTCGAGACCAGCCCCAACAAGAGTGAGACCCCACCTCTAAAAATAGCCAGGTGTTGTGGCAGGTGCCTGTAATCCCAGCCATTTGGGAGGCTGTGACAAGAGAATTGCTTGGGCCCAAGGGTTTGAGGTTGTTGTGAGCTCTGACGCCATGACACTCCACCGAGGGTGACAAATGAGACCCTGTCTTCCAAAAAAAAAAAAAAAAATTCAGATATTTGTAGATTTTCAAGTGTCTCCTTCGAATGGTTTCTAATTTAATTTAGTTGCAGTCAGAGAATGTATATTCTGGGATTTCAGTTTTTTAAAATTTGTTGAGATTTGTTTTATGGCCAGGATATCATCTTTTCTGTTGAATATATCATGTTCACGTGAAAAGAGTGTATATTTTGCAGCTCTGTGAAACTTAGAGATCAAGTTAGTTGACAGTGTTTTTCAGACATTCTTGGTTTGAAATAATTTTGTGCCCACTTTTATTACTATGGGGAGAGGAGTTGTACTAACACCTGAGATTGGATTATCACATCATAGAGACATGTGTCAGAGATCTTACCTGGATAGCCATATCCTCACTTGTATGCACAGGCAAAGCCCGGAGATAGGAGACGGTCAGAGCAGCTCCCTAGGTCTGTCTTCTTTGTGCTCAGGCTTCTTCAAGAGGTGTGCAGTCACCTTGCATAGTGAGGAGCATTTAGGGTATATGGTGTCTCCATTTTATAAACTGTATAATTACCTTAGTATATAGACCTTATAGAACCTTTTCCAGGGAGCCATCTCCCACAGACATATGGGTTTTAGGTATATTTACCCAAAGCAATCTAATGACAGTTTGCTAAAAATATTTCTTCTTTTTTTTTTTTTTTAGAGACAAAGTCTTACTTTATTGCCCGCAGTAGAGTGCTGTGGTGTCACAGCTCACAGCAACCTCTAACTCCTTGGCTTAAGTGATTCTCTTGCCTTAGCCTCTCAAGTAGCTGGGACTACAGGTGCCCGCCACAATGCCCGGCTATTTTTTTGTTGTTGCAGTTTGGCCGGGGCCAGGCTTGAACCCACCACCCTCAGTATTTGGGGCTGGCGCCCTACTCACTGAGCCACAGGTGCTGCCCTTGCAAAAATATTTCATAGATAATGATTCCTCTCCTAACAAAGGCCAGTAGTTTATTTACTAAGAAGACTGTCTTGGCGTTCCAGAGGGATCAGATCCAGTCGCTAGTCCCCTTTCTTCCCTGTGTCTTTGCTGCGATGTTGAGAAGTGCTGAGCTGTCTGGCAACCAGGACCTCCTTCCTGGGAGTATTGAACTCTCTTGTGTTAACAATGTATTTTTTTGAGTTTTTTTTGCTTCTTATATTTTAAATCTGTTTTGAAGATTGTTCACTGTTATGATTCTTATGTCATTTGACCCCTTTCTTCTGCTGATACTTCATTCTGAATTGAGGCTGGTTTGACTGCTTGACGCACCTTTTCATTTGGTGTTTGCATGGTTTATACTGTTCACATTTTTGGTTTCAACCTGTGTCTGTCTGTAAAGTGGGTTTCATGTAGACATCAGTTGGGCTTTGCTTCTTTACCCAATCTACTCTGTCTTTTATTTGGAATGTGTAGGCCATTTCGGTTTAAATTCACCATCTCTGATGTTTGCAGTGTGCATCTTCAAACTTGCCATTGTCCACCTTCAAATGTTACCATACCCCTGAGCCACCATGCAGTGTTCTGGCTGTGGCTTCCTGCTTCTTCCCTGTTCTTCTCCCTTCTTGAAGATGTTCCTTTACCATTTCCAGCTCTGCTGGCGGGGAAGTTCCTCAGTCTGTCTGGGCTTTAATCCTGGCTTTATCTGTCTGACTTGGCAGATTACTTTTATCTGTCTTGCCTTGGGCTCCTTCTCCATACATGGTATAATTAATAAAAGTACTTACTCAGAGGGTTGTTGTGAAGATGAGATGAAATGCTGTGTATGACAGTCCTAACTCAGTGCCTGGCAAGCACAGTGTGTAGATGTTTGGTGCTGTGATTTTAAAATATTTTCTGTTTTGGGCAGCGCCTGTGGCTCAAAGGAGTAGGGCGCCAGCCCCATATACCAGAGGTGGCAGGTTCAAACCCAGCTCTGGCCAAAAACTGCAAAAAAAAAAAAAAAAAAATTCTGTTTGGCCTCTCCTTCCTTTACCCCTCCTAGGCATTGAGGTGCTCAAGGCTAGGGGTGGGCAAGTAGAACCATAAATTGTACCTCTTCTGCTCATATGGAGCCCAGACTGACACCTTGACTTAGGGTGGGCTTTAGTGGAGAGGGTTTCCTCTGGGGGCAGTGCTTGCTTCTAGGAGTGGAGCTCACTCAGAACCAGCTGTTTACTTGGCAGCCTCCAGGGACCTAGGATTTAAAGCATATTCTTAAGATAGGGAGTCTTGAAGTCAAACTGCAAGTGGAATTTATATTTTTTAGATTGCATCCCTTTCTTTCATTTTTTTAACTTTTGTTCTCATCTCAACCGAAAAAAGAAAAACACATTAATTTAAACCATAGGATCTTAGGACTTGTATTTTCTTTGATTTCGAGTTGGAATTATCTTTTCTCCTAAATTGTTGTTTTCAACTTTTTTTTTAATGAAAAGTTAAAACATACAGGGAAGTTGAAAGAATTTTAGAGCAAGAGCCACTTACCTTGACTGCACCACTGGCATTTACTCTCCCACTTTATCACCGCTTCTCCACCTCTTTGCCCTCTGTACATCCAGGCTCCTCCCCCTACTCTGCCCCACATGTCCAAGGAGACTTCCGGACACTTGCCCCTCAACACTGTAGCCTGCAGGTCCTCAGCAGGGGTTCAGCACTGCACACTGCCTCAGTGGGCCCTTCTGGGAGTTTTGACAGATCATAGCTTTTTTTTTTGTCTCAACCTTCCTAATGCTGCAACCCTTTGATACAGTTTCTCATGTTGTGACCCCCAACCATTATTTTCGTTGCTACTTCATAACTGTAATTTGCTACTGTTATGAATTGTGATGTAAATATCTGATATGTGGGATGTGTTTTCCCATGGTCTTAGGGGTTGTGACCCATAGGTTGAAAACTGCTGGAACAGAAAGGGGTTTGCTGGGCATGTGGTGTTGTAATCTCTTGGTGTTGGATTCTGCTAAGTGACTGTTATCTCAGTCGGTGATCCTCTCTGCTGAGTGAGGTAAGGCTCAGAGGACCTTTTCTGGTGTCACTGTTAGCATAGGTCCTTGCACATGGTATTTATCAAGGGAACGAGGCTCCCATTTGTTCTCACTCTGAGTGTTCTTTTGTTTTTTGAGATAGAGTTCTCTGTCACATTTGGTAGAGAGCTGTGGCATCATAGCTCACAGCAACCTCAAACTCAAGTGATCTTCTTACCTTAGCCTCCCAAGTAGCTGGGACTACAGGCGCCCACCGCAATGCCCAGCTATTTTTTAGAGACAGGGTCTTGCTCTTATTCAGACTGGTCTGGAACCTATGAGCTCAGGCGGTCCTACCTGCCTTGGCCTCCCAGATGCTGGGATTACAGGCATGAGCCTCCCTGCCTGGCCCCTTTTTTGGGATTCGTTGTTTTTTTTTTTCCCTTCAGATTTTGGCCGGGGCTGGGTTTGAACTTGCCACCTCTGGTATATGGGGCCAGTGCCCTACTTCTTTGAGTCACAGATGCCGCCCTTTTTGGGGATTCTTAAAAACTTTATTTTTGTTGCAGTTTTTGGCTGAGCTGGGTTTGAACCTGCCACCTCCAGCATTTGGGGCCACCACCCTATTCCTTGAGCCATAGGCGCCACCCAAATTCAGCATTTTTTTTTTTTTTTTTTTTGCAATTTTTGGCCAGGGCTGGGTTTGAATGCGCTACCTCCAGTATATGGGGCTGGCGCCCTACTCCTTTGAGCCACAGGTGCCGCCCTAAACATGGTTTTCATTTTTTTTTTGAGACAGAGCCTCAAACTGTCGCCCTGGGTAGAGTGCTGTGGCATCACAGCTCACAGCAACTTCCAACTCCTGGGCTCAAGTGAGTCTCCTGCCTCAGCCTCCCAAGTAGCTGGGACCACAGGCGCCCACCACAACGCCTTGCTGTTTTTTGGTTGCAGCCATCATTGTTGTTTGGTGGGTCCGGGCTGGATTGGAACCTGCCAGCTCAGGTGCATGTGGCTGGTGCCTTAACTACTTCAGCCCCAGGCATCGCCTGTTCTCTTTTTTCTTTGCTCACTCTTGCTTAGAGGTGTGTCAGTTTTATTGATATTTTTAAAGAACAGCTTTTTCCTTCACTTATTTTTCTTTATTTTTCCATTTTGATCTTCCTTGTTTCTGCTCTTCATTACATCTTCCCTTTTTACTTTTGGGTTATTTTGCTTTTTAAAAAAAATACTAGGTTTTTCAGGTGGGGCCTTATATTATTGATTTGAAAGTTTCTACTTTTCTGATGTACCCGTTTAGGGCTATAAAGTTCTCTTACATCACTACTTGAGTATTTTCCTACACTTTTTTTTTTTGGACAGAGTCTCAAACTGTCACCCTGGGTAGAGTGCTGTGGTGTCATAGTTCACAGCAACCTTCAACACTTGGGCTCAGGTGATCCTCTCGCCTCAGTTTTCTCGCTCTTGCTCAGGCTGGTGTTGAACTGGAGAACTCAAGCTATCCACCTGTCTTGGCCTTCCAGAGTGCTAAGATTACAAGGTGTGAGCCACTTGGCCTGGACTTTTTTTTTTTTAAGCCAGAGTCTTACTCTTTTATCCTTGGCTAGAGTGCAGTGGCCTTATCTTAGGTCGAGGCAACCTCCAACTCCTGGGCTCAAGTGAGTTTCCTGCCTCAGCCTCCCAAGTAGCTGGTATAGGTGCTTAACACGCCCAGCTAGTTTTTCTGT
This sequence comes from Otolemur garnettii, assembly GCF_000181295.1. NCBI lineage: Eukaryota > Metazoa > Chordata > Mammalia > Primates > Galagidae > Otolemur > Otolemur garnettii. The sequence goes on from NW_003852565.1 coordinate 386,194, forward strand.
TGTTAGTCGAGATGGAGTCTTGCTCTTGCTCAGGCTGGTCTCAAACTCCTGAGCTCAAGAGAATCTCCCCTCTGCCTGTCTGAGTGCTGGAATTATAGGTGTGAACCTCTGTGGTTTGCCTTTCCCGCACATTTCCGTGTGTTGTATTTGCATTTTCATTTAGTTCAGTTCATATTTTTTAATTTTCCCTGAGACTGCTTTGATCTATGGATGACTTAGAGGTATGTTGTTTAGTTTCCAAGAGTTTGGAAATTTTCCTGTTACTGTTCTGTTACTGACTTCTAGTTTGTTTTTGTTGCTTAGGGGGACATTTCTACATGCTGTCAGTTCTTTCAGATTTGTGAGAGGTTTGTTTTATGGCTCAAGATATGGACTAACTTGGTGTTTGTTTTGTAGATATTTGAAAACGTTAAGTATCTACTGTAGTTACTGGAATGCTCTATAACTTCTAATTAGATCCTGTTGCTTGATGGTGTTAGTAAATTCTTGCATTTCACTGATTTTTGTCTCCACACCCCATCAGTTTTTGAGAGGGAGACTTTTTTGTTTGTTTGCTTGTTTTGTTGCAGTTTTTGGCAGGGTGGGGTTTGAACCCACCACCTCTGGTATATGGGGCCCTACTCCTTGTGCCATAGGTGCTGCCCCAGAGAGGGAGACTTTGAGGTCTCCAGCTGTAACAGTCTGTGTCTTTTTCTCCTTTGGTTTCTGCAGCTTTTGTGTTCTGTGTGTGTGTTTTGTGTTGCTGGGTCTTGATGGTGGATTGACTGTTTCTTCATTTTGTGATTGATGTTGCTCTCTGATCCTGGTCATTATCTTTGCTCTGAAGTTGACTTTGTTTGATTTTAATGTAGCCACTTCTGCTTTTCTCTAAGTAATGTTTCTTTTTTTTTTGGAGACAGAGCCTCAAGCTGTACCCCTGGGTAGAGTGCAGTGGCATCACAGCTCACAGCAACCTCCAACTCCTGGGCGCAAGCAAGTCTCCTGTCTCCGCCTCCCAAGTAGCTGAGACTACAGGCGCCCACCACAACGCCTGGCTATTTTTTTGGTTGCAGCCATCATTGTTGTTTGGTGGGTCTGGGCTGGATTCGAACCCGCCACCTTAGGTGTATGTGGCTGGCGCCTTAGCTACTTGAGCCACAAGTGCAGAGCCTAAGTAATGTTTCTATGGTATTTTTTCTATACCGGGGTCCTCAGACTTTTTAAATAGGGGGACAGTTCACTGGCCCTCAGACCGTTGGAGGGCCGGACTGTGGGCCCAGTCAGCTGCTAAGCAGGACAGGCAGCTGTGGCAAAAACACCTGGCGGGCCTGATAAATCTCCTAGGCAGGCCGCATGTTGCCCGAGGGCCATAGTTTGAGGATGCCTGTATTTCAGTTTACCTGTTTATTGTGTTTTATTGACAGTATGTACTTAGTTTTCTAGTCTGCCCTTATAGTGTCTGTCTTTTAATTTATTTATTTAGACTATTTACGTTTAATTCAATGTCATTATTGCTAAATTAGCGTTTAAGATCACCATCTTAGTTTGTGTTTTCTGTTCTCTTTTTCATTTTTCTGCTTAGTTTGTCCTGTCTCCTGTGGTTTCCATGACCTTTTTTAACATACTGTTTTGGTTTATCTGTAGAGTTTTTGGGTACATCTTCTTACGTCTCTTTTGTGACTGTTCTAGGTACTATGTTATTTACAAATTGAGCATCTCTAATTCAGGAATCTCAGATGTCCCCAAATTTGAAGTTTTTTGAACACTGACATAATGCCACAAGTGGAAAATTCCTCAAACGAGTATCAATACATAATGTGAACTTTGTTTCATGCAGAAAGTTGCTAAAAATATCATATAAAATTTCCTTTAGGCTATGTGAATAAGGTGTATATGAAAAACATAAATGGCTTTCATATTTAGATTTGGGTCCCACCCCAAAGATACCTCACTGTGTATATGCAGATATTCCTAACTCAGGAAAAATCTGTAATGTTGGAACATTTGTGGTTCCAAACATTTTTGATAAGTGGTACTTATCCAGTATATATTCAAAAACTTAGCCTAACATTTCTGGTGCTGTTGTTGACTAGTTTCATTGATAGATGGAAACCTTAACTCCCTTTTGTTCCTTCATGTTTTTCTGTTCATGGTACTTGCCTTAAATATTTTCCTTTGTTTATATTTATAACCACATCTGACAGTGTTAACCTTCAGTCATAATTCAGAAAAATCAAGAGGTGATGCGCAGTCCCAGCGTGTCTCCTCGCACGTGTCCGGAGGTGATGCGCGGTCCCAGCGTGTCTCCTCGCACGTGTCCGGAGGTGATGCG
>NW_003852565.1:388983-393837 GCF_000181295.1 Otolemur garnettii
GTCCCAGCGTGTCTCCTCGCACGTGTCCGGAGGTGATGCGCAGACTCACAGCATCTCCTCGCACAGCACAGTAACCTGCCTGGTTACTCGTTTTCTCCTTGGGTTCCTATCAGTGTTCTCTTCCTGTTCACAGAACTTCCTGTGGTCTTTCTTGTACTGTGGGTTTTCTGGCAGCATAGTCTTTTAATTTTCCTTCCTCTGAGAATGTTTTCATTTTTTCTTTTCTAAAGGATGTTTTTGCTGATAGCAGATTTCTGGATTAAAGATTCTTTTCTTTCATCACTTGAAAAATTCTTGGTACTCTCAGCCAGCCTCTTGGAAATTTGCTTATTATTCTGCTGCAGTTCAGTTGTTTTTCTTTACCTGTTTTTGAGATGTTTTCCTTGTCTTCCCTTTTCAGTTAAATATGGTATGCTCAGAGTATTTTTATTAGGGTTCTTCCTGTTTGGGGTTTGCTTACCTTGTTGGATCTACAGATTTAGGTCTCTTGCAAAATTTGGGAACTATTAGGCCATTTAAAAAATTTTTTTTTAAATTATTATGGGCACATAGTAGTTGTGTATCTTTATAGGGTCTCTTTAATGTTCTGATATAGGCCTGTAATTTCCGTTCGTCCAGTAGGTGTTCTTTCTGTTACGAACGTTCCAGTTGCACTCTAGAAGTCATTTTAAAGCATACCCTGACTTACTGTTGATTATAGTCACTTTGTTGTACTATCAAATACTGTTCATTCTGTTAATTATATTTTTGTGCCCATTAACCATCTCCACTTTATCCCCCCTTCCCAGGCTTTGGTAACTATCATCCTGCTCTCCTGTCTCCCTGAGATCAGTTGTTTCTAATATTTAGCTCCCACATGTGAGAACAGGAGAGATTTGTCTTTCTGTGCTTAAGCTGTTACTTCTCAGAGCACATTTTCAGCCTGACCATCTTTTCCCTCTTTGTGATTTGACCTTCTTTTTCTTCTTTCTTACAGGAATGTCAGATCTTTACTTATGGTCCTACAGATCCCTGGGCCTGCTCTTTTCTTTTTTTTTTTTTTAGACAGAGCCTCAAGCCCCCCCCCCCCCCCCCCCCCCCCCCCCCGGGCAGAATGGCCATGGCATCACAGCTCACAGCAACCTCCAACTCCTGGGCTCAAGCGAGTCTCCTGCCTCAGCCTCCCAAGTACCTGGGACCACAGGCGCCTGCCACAACACCTGGCTATTTTTTTTTTGGTTGCAGCTGTCATTGTTGTTTGGTGGGCCCAGCTGGATTCGAACCCACCACCTTAGGTGTATGTGGCTGGCGCCTTAGCCACTTGAGCCACAGGAGCCGAGCCTTTTTTCTTTCTTTGAATACATGCTCATTCTCTGTATTATTCTGATTGGGTAACTTTTATTTTTCATTTCACTGATTCTTTGCTCTTTTTCTTTCATGTTAGTATCGAGCCCATTCTCTGAGCTTTTTATTTTGGCTATATATTTGTCATTTGTAAATTTTCCGTTTGGCTCCATTAATTGATTGTCTCCAGTCTATTGTTGCTTAAATTTGGTTTTAGATTTTCTGTTCTTGCTATGATGAGTGACTTTCTCCTGAAATACGGACATTTTCATGTCATGTTATGAGACTCTGGGTCTTACCTAAACCTCCTTCTACCTGGCTTTCTGTGGCCCTGCTTTCCAGGGCCAGCATGTGTATCACCTTGTCACTGCCTGGCAGGCCTGGAAGCCAGCAGGGTGGGTGGGGCTTCTGCTGACTCTCCTGTGGTCTCCACAGTTGTTACTCATTGCCCACTTGTTCAGGGTGTCTAAGCATCATGGTCACCTGCAGTAAATGACTGACGCCCTGGGTGGTTAGGACGGTGGCAGAGGGAGTGTGTCAGGAAGGGTGTGGAGGCTCCAGGGTGGTTGCTTTCTTTGAGCTTTGGGCTTGTCTCTGGGCCCTGCAGGCATGCAGAGAAGAAACATGATATTGAAAAGTGGGAAATGTAGTAATGTCCGGAAGGGCAAAGCTTTGCTGTGACTCAGTTTCTGGAAGAAATTCCTCTTGGGGACATGTCCTTGACAAAGCTGTCTCTGTTCTGCGAGGACTCAGGAGCCTGTCAGTGCTGGACTGGGTTCCTTGCCTAGAGGGTAACCTTGTGAGGCTCCCTGAGAAGGGTGGGGTGCTGCTCTACCTGCCGATCTTCCTGCTTTTCCATGTTGAGCCCAGTGTGCAATTTGAAGTGTCCTTCTAGTTTTATGAAACTGTTAGCTCTCAGCTTCTGGAGCTTTTGATGCTAAGGGGATCTGTTCCAAAGTTCCAGTATGTCATGTGTCATACTCCTCTGTGTGATCTGAGGCCAGTTACTTAACCCCTCTGTGTCAGTGTCCTCATCTGTAAAATGTGGACAGTATGACCTCACATTGGTGGGCATGTGGGTTTCCTAATTTGTGTAAAGTGTTTTAACCATTTGGCACATCATCTGCTCTCAAGTATTACCTGTCATCATTATCCACTTCTTAACATTACAACAAACTGTGGCCAAGATACCGATAGCTGAGATGTTTTCTTTCTTCTTTTTTAGATGTGAATGAACTGAAGGAATGTCTTTCTGTGCTGGTTAAAGAGCAGCAAGCTCTGGCTATCCAGTCAGCCACCACCACCCTCTCAGCCCTGAGACTCAAGCAGAGGCTGGTGATCTTGGAACGCTACTTCACTGCCTTGAATAGAACTGTTTTTCAGGAGAATGTCAAGGTGAAGTGGAAAAGCGGCAGCATTTCTCTGCCTCCTGTGGACAAAAAAAGGTAATGATAAAATAAAGAATCATGATGTCAGCTAAATATAAAATTCAGGGGTTTTTTTTTTTTTTAAGAAAAGTTTAATCAAGGGTTTCTTTCTTTCTTTTTTTTTTTTTGAGACAGAGTCTCACTATGTCACCCTTGGTAGAGCACTATGGCATCACAGCTCGCACCAACCTCCAACTCTTGGGCTTAAGTGATTCTCTTCCCTCGGCCTCCCAAGTAGCTAGAACTACAGGCACCCACCACAACACCTGGCTATTTTTTGTTGGAGTTGTCATTGTTGTTTAGCTGGCCCTAAATAGGCTCGAACCTGTCAGCCTCTGTGTATGTGGCTGGCACCATAATCACTGTGTTGTGGGCACCAAGCCTAATCAGGGTTTTCTTTTTTTGAGACAGAGCCTCAAGCTGTTGCCCTGGGTAGAGTGCCGTGGCATCACAGCTCATAGCAACCTCCAACTCCTCCTGGGCTTAGGCGATTCTCTTGCTACAGGCTCCCAAGTAGCTGGGACTACAGGTGCCCACCACAATGCCTGGCTGTTTTTTGGTTGTAGTTGTCATAGTTGTTTGGAAGGCCCAGGTTGGATTCGAACCCGCCAGCTCTGGTGTATGTGGCCAGCACCTTAGCCACTTGAGCTATAGGCTCTGAGCCTAATCAAGGTTTTCAGTAAAGTCTCTTGGTTCACGTTCTGAAGTTTTATTATTACTTTTTCTTCTTGTATGTTTTGTATAATCTGAAGAATGAATTTACCACTTTGCTCATATAGTAACAGGCCATCCCATGTAATGTGTCATTATTTTAAACATCCCGTTCTGTCAGAAACTGCAGAAGCCAGGCTGGTCAGCTCACATCCAGTTTGAAAGTGAGCCCTGAATGCTGTGTTGTGGTGTTCTGCTGCTGGATGAGGAGAGTCAGCTTGTAGTGTTCAGTGCTAACTGCTCTAGGTGCTTCATTTTTTTTTTCCTAGTGTGACTTTCTTATTCTTATAAGATGCTTTTGGGCATATGAGTTATAATTTGTCAGTCTCTGTTAATAATCAGAAGTATTTATTAACAGCACTAGAATATTGAAGGCTTGTGTAAAATTGTATTTTTTCTAGGTGGCACCTGTGGCTCAGTGAGTAGGGCGCTGGCCGCATATACTGAGGGTGGTGGGTTTGAACCTGGCCCCAGCCAAACTGCAACAACAAAAAAAGTAGCTGGGCTTTGTGGCAGGCACCTGTAGTACTAGCTACTTGGGAGGCTGAGGCAAGAGAATCACCTAAGCCCAAGAGGAGCTGGAGGTTGCTGTGAGCTGTGACGCCACAGCACTCTACCAAGGGTGACAAAGTGAGACTCTGTCTCAAAACAAAACAAAACAAAACAATTGCATTTTTTCTAAAATGTAGCTATCTACCAAACTTCTGTGCTACCACAGTGCCTGATCGAACTCATTGTAGGTAGTCGAGAGAGTTGGCTTTGGCTGCAATAATGATGCTGACTCCTTGGAGAGCTTGAGAGTACAGGAGGCAGAAAGAGAGGAAGAATCTTGGTCGTCTTGCTCCCTGGAGGCAGCAGTGCTCCTTGTAGCCTGTGTCCTTGTTTTCTAATATTTAAATCTAGTTGAAATCACCTTGCAATCTGCCTTTCATTTCCTCAGCTTCCATATCCGTGGATTTAACCAGTTGCAAATTGAAAATACTCTTTAAAAACCCAGTAATAATAACAAATAGTACAAATTAACAATGTAGCATAACAGCTTTTTACAGAGCATTTACATTGTATTAGGTATTGTAAGTAGTTTGAAAGGATTTGAAAGTGTATGGAGGATGTGTGTAGGTCCTATGAAACACTGTGCCATCTCACACCAGGGTTGTCAGATTAATTATAATGTTTTTCATTAAGTAGAAGAATTTTTAATGTTAAATAAAAACCTTTTTGAGATAATTGTGAATTCACATACATTTGTGAGAAATAGTACAAGAATTTTTTTTTTTTTTTTTTTTGGAGACAGAATCTTCAAGCTGTCCCCCTGGGTAGGGTGCCGAGGCATTACAGCTCACAGCAACCTCCAACTCCTGGGCTCAAGCGAGTCTCCTGCCTCAGCCTCCCA
>NW_003852565.1:393927-396491 GCF_000181295.1 Otolemur garnettii
GGATTCGAACCCGCCACCTTAGGTGTATGTGGCTGGCGCCCTAGCCGCTTGAGGCACAGGCACCGAGCCACAAGGATTTTTTATATGAAGGTTACTATGAAAGTTTTGAGACAGTATGTTACGGTCCATTATTTCAATTCCAAGAAACACAGTTGACAATGTCCTTTCAGAATAAGCCGTCGAGTTTCACCTTGCTCTGCTCATCGGTGTTACTCGAGGGCCTGCCTTTGTGTCCATTTGCTGCATTTCATCCTGTGGAGCTGGGAATAGAGCACTTCATGTGATGATTTTCTGTGATTTTTAAAGAGGTTAAGCGAGTCTCAAAGCCTCAAGCATTTGCAACAGGCTTTCTATCAAGAGTTTAGAAGAGGCTGAACTTCACGGAACAAGGAGAGGAATGGGCGGCCGGTAACCACCACAGTGACTGAGGAAGACATCACCGCTGTGGAAAAAACGGTTCTGGAAAACAGTCGAGTGACATTGAAGGACACTGAAGCAGCACTACAGATCGGATCACTGGCAGTGTCCAAAAGCTTGCATGCTTATCTTCGAGTCAGGAAAGTTTCATCCTGATGAGTACCTTACACTTTGACAGATGAACAAAGGCACATTCGTGTTGAATGCTGTGAAGAAATGCTGGTTCAGGTTTGATGTCGGCAGGTCTAGACGCATTTCTGACATTATTGCTAGTGATAAAACCTGGACTCACCAATTTGATCAGAGAATAAATGTTAGTTGACAGGGTGGATTTTTCCTGATGAAACCCACTAACAAAAGTGAAGTGGCCTGAAGTATTGGAAAGAAAATGGTGGCAACTTTCTTCCCTGAAAGTGGTCATGGTGCCGCTCTTCCTCTAGAGGAACACAGGTCTGTTGGTGCTCAGTGGCTTTTGGGACGCTTCAAGAGTGGCGGCTGAGGATGGGACTACTGGGGAGCATCTTGCACCAAGGCAACGCATCTGCCCACAAACTTCCACCCTACAGTCCCGACCTGGCCCCATGTGATTATTTCTTGTTCCCTTTAGTCAAAAATTACATAAGCAGAAGAAGGCTCTGCAGTCCTGAAGGAGCTATACATGGCTATGGAAAATGAGCTTAATAGCACTTGAAGCACATGAGTGGAAAGAGTGTTTCCAAAAACGGTTCAAAAGAATGTAAAAATATATAGAACGGCATGGCAATTATTTTAAGAAAATACAGTAATGATTTTAAGTTTCGTAATTTTTGTGTATCTCAAAACTTTGATGGCAGTTCTTCTATTTTTCAATCAATTTCCCCTAGTGGAAGCCATTTGCAAAACTTTAACACAGTTACAACACCTAGAACATTGACTTTGACCCAATCTGATTGTTATTCAGTTCTCTGCAGTTTCATAAGCCCTCATTATGTGTGCGTGTCTCTGCAGTTTGACCACGAGTGGACTCGTGTGAGACACCACTTCAGTAGGGCACATGGACAGGGCCCTTCAGTATCCACATCCATTTCTCTCTCACTCCTCCCGCCTTAACAGCTGGAAACCACTAACCTATTCTCCATTATGTAATTTTTTTGAAATTTTTCTGTCAGTGTATTTCCCTTGAGATTTTCCAAGGATGGCCTGTGTCATTACTCCTGAGGAGTATACCATGGTATAGAGACATCGCAGTTTGTCCCAGTTATTTCCAGTTTGTGAGTATGCCAAATAGAGCTGCTATGAATATTCATATACAGACTTTTTAAAAAATTCAGTCATTTTTCTCTGTTAATGTCCAGGCTGTTTTGTATGTACATAAGTTTCATTTCTCTGGGATTTAAACCCAAGAGTGAAGTTGCTGGGGCTCAGGATTAGGTTTAAACATAACTGTAAGGAACACTAATGTGTGAAATTGCTATACTTTCCCCCCAGAGTCAAGGTGCTGGTTTTCATTTTTACCAGCCATGTCCGAGTGTTACCATTTAGATTGTCACTTTTTACTTTAACCATGATAGATGGTGTAGTGGTGGCTCCTAAATTTTTGTAGATTTCTTTTCCTCATTTCTCAGCTTCCTGGATAATGGTGTAGTTTACCTTTCTTGTGGGACTAGCTTGGGTAGTTGACTGGTATAGATGGGGGAAAGTCCATGCTATTTCTGTGTTTTTTCTTGAACATCTGTAAAATACAGAGGCACTTGCGGATGGTGTAGCCCTTCTGAGACCATATGCTCTTAGGACCGTGGGGCTCTTTCTCCAGGTCGAGGATCCTGATTGCCTGAGGAGAACCAGGCTTCATGCTTACTCTGGACCATCTTTTTCCAAGGCTGTGAGTGGGCAGGTCTTCCTACCCGCTCTGGACAGACTTAGAACATGTGCTTTAGTTCGAAGGTCCTGTTATACTTTTATACCTTGACACATTGATATCTCTCCTTCAGAGACAAAGATTCCTGTCTCCCAGATACCCAGTTCCCTCGTCAGAGGCAGCCTGTAACTAGTATTTTGTGTTTCTTTTCAACCTCTTTTTTTTTTTGAGACAGAGCCTCAAGCTGTCCCCCTGGGTAGAGTGCTGTGGCATCACAGCTCACAGCAACCTCCAACTCCTGGGCTCAAGC
>NW_003852565.1:397504-403452 GCF_000181295.1 Otolemur garnettii
GGTTGAGCTATAGGCGCCGAGCCGAAAATGGCAGAATTTATCTGAAGATCCAACAATCTGCAAATGGAACCGCTGCTCTTTTGAGGGATGCGATCTCAGTGGTGTTACTGAAAAAGTCCAGATTCCTTAACATACTGGTAACCAGTTATTGGGGGTCAGGTCCCAAGACGTGACTGGGTTTAAGGGAGTTAAGACTATGCTGAAGGCAGAGGGAGAATAGGACATAAAGACAAATTAGTTTTTCCATACCACAAGGCATTTGTGCCAAGGTGGCGGTGTGTCAACATCAGGGAATCCCTCCTCTTGGGAGCCAAGAGGAAGTCTCTCAAACCTAGAGGGAAAAGACATTTCTCCTTATATCAATCTAGCTTTGGAGACATTCTATTAGTGACATATGCCCCTTCCCCCCAAAACAATGAAGTGTTCTGTGTGCTAACAACATAGCTTAAAAAAAATAAAGTAAAACAAAATTCTGCATTTTTATAAAATTTGATAAAAAATAGTATTTCAGACTGTACAGTCCCCAGAAGTACACGGTTATCAAAAATGCACAATTCACTTGGCATCTCCAGCACCTGCAGCTCTGTGCCTGTCTGTTGGCATCTCCATTTTCTGCAGGGTTGTTCCCCTCCTTGCCAGCGTCAGCTTTTCCCTTTTCCCTTTGGGCACCTTCTCTCCCTTCTTCACACAGGTCTTTTAGGCTTGGGCTCTGGCTTTAAAGAAGCAGGTTTAGCAGACCACCTTGTGGATCTTGTCTGTGGTTCGTCCTGTGCCTTGGCTTTATCTCCTTTAGCTTCCCCTTCAGCCTTTCTCTTGGGCATGGTGGCAGCGGCGGTGGGATGTAGGCTCTGTACGCAGGGATGAAATGACGCACGAGCTTTGGTCGGTCCCGGGGTTGTTTCGCTGCCTCTTTTTCACAATGCTCCTGTTGTGGGAAAATTTGGATGTAGAGGTAGCTTTAAAAATATTTCTCACATGGCACTGGCACAGAAATAGAGAGGTAGATGTATGGAACAGAATAGAGAACCAAGAGATGAACCCAGCCACTTACTATCATTTGATCTTTGATAAGCCTATCAAGAGCATAAATTGGGGAAAAGATTCCTATTTAACAAATGGTGCTAGTGAATTGACTGGCGACCTGTAGAAGACTGTAACTGGACCCTCACCTTTTACCATTAACAAAAATTGATTTTCATTGGACAAAAGATTTAAACTTGGCTTGGCGCCTGTGGCTCAAGTGGCTAAAGTGCTAGCCACATACACCTAAGGCGGCGGGTTCGAATCCAGCCCAGGCCCGCCAGACAACAATGATGGCTGCAACCAAAAAATAGCTGGGCACTGTGGCAGGCACCTATGGTCCCAGCTACTTGGGAGGCTGAGGCAGGAGACTTGCTTGAGCCCAGGAGTTGGAGGTTGCTGTGAGCTGTGATGGAACACCACTCTACCTAGGGGCACAGCTTGAGGCTCTGTCTCAAAAAAAATGAAAGATTTAAACTTAAGAAACGAAACTATAAAGACACTTGGAGAGAGTACAGGAGGAACACTTGAAGAAATTGGCCTGGGAGAATATTTTATGAGGAGGACTCCCTCCTCCCCAGAATTTGAAGCAACACCGAAAATATATTACTGTGATCTGATCAAACTAAAAAGCTTCGGCACAGCTAAAACACAGTAAGTAAAGTAAGCAGACAGCTCTCAGAATGGGAGAAGTTAGACATTTGCAGGTTATGTTTCTGACAAAGGTCTGATAATCAGAATCCACAGAAAACTCAAACTAATAAGAAAAGAACAAGTGGTCCCATTTCATTTTGGTCAAGAGACTTGAACAGAAGCTTCTTTGAAGAAGACAGGTGCATGGCCTATACACACATGAAAAATACTCATCATCTTTAATCGTCAGAGAAATGCAAATCAAGACCGCTTTGAGATATTATCTAACTCCAGTAAGAATAGCCCACATCACAAAATCCCAAAACTACAGATGTTGACATGGATGCAGAGAGAAGGGAACAGTTTTTCACTGGTGGTGGGAATGCAAGCTAATACGACCTTTTTGGAAAGAAGTTTGGAGAACACTAAGGGAACTAAAAGTAGACCTGCAATTCCTTACAAGGCTATATATTCAGAAGACCAAAAATTACTTTACAACAAAGATATTTGCACCAGAATGTTTATTTCAGCCCAATGCATAATCGCTAACTCATGGAAGCAGCCCAAGTGCCCATCGACCCATGAATGGATTAATAAACAGTGGTATATGTATGCCACAAAATATTATGCTGCCACAAAAAAGATGGAGACTTTACATCTTTTATGTTTAAATGGATGGAGCTAGAACTATTCTTCTTAGTAAAATATCTCAAGAATGGAGGAAAAAGTATCCAATGTACTCAGTACTATTATGAAACCAATATGTAATCACCCACACTTTGATATGAATGATGAAACACAACTATAGCCCAGAATGAAGGATGGAAGAGGAGGGGTTAGGAAGGGGATGGGGAAGGGTAGTTGGTGAGACCTCACCTATTATATGTAATGTGAGGGTACATGTCAAATCTATTAAGAGTAGAGTAAAAATGTCTTAACATAACAAATAATTTAAGTGAGGTAAAGGCTGTGTTAACCAGTTTGATGTAAGCATTCTAAATTGTATATAAAATCAGCACATTGTCATGCAGGACAAGACTGGATTACGAGACTCCACGTCAGGGCATGCAGGACAAGACTGGATTACGAGACTCCACGTCAGGGCATGCAGGACAAGACTGCATTACGAGACTCCACGTCAGGGCATGCAGGACAAGACTGCATTACGAGACTCCACGTCAGGGCATGCAGGACAAGACTGGATTACGAGACTCCACGTCAGGGCATACAGGACAAGACTGCATTACGAGACTCCACGTCAGGGCATGCAGGACAAGACTGCATTACGAGACTCCACGTCAGGGCATGCAGGACAAGACTGCATTACGAAACTCCACGTCAATGCATGCAGGACAAGACTGGATTACGAGACTCCACATCAGGGCATGCAGGACAAGACTGCATTATGCATCAAACGGTGTTTTGAGTTACACTATCCAGAAAAGGATTATTGAGTTTTTACTGATACTTAATTGTTTCATATTTTTTTTTTATTTTCATATTTTAAATTAAATATAAAAATTGAAACTGAAACCAACTTGGGTGAATTTTATTTTTCTTAGTGAGAAACCAAAGAATGTTCCAGTAGTGCCCATGTATCATGAAGGCTGTTGTGATCGCTGCATACCTCAGGTGGTGTGTTTGTTTCTGAGACCTGAAGTCAGTGGGTTAAAAGTTACCTTTGCACTATTTCCAGTGGTTCTCAAACTTCCTAATGCCGTGATCCTTTAATATAGTTCCTCATGTTGTGGTGACCCCTAACCATAAGATTATTTTTGTTGCTACTTAATAACTAATTTTGCTACTGTTATGAATCGTAATATAGATATCTGATATGCAAGATGTGTTTTCCAATGGTCTTATGGGTTGCGACCCACAGGTTGAGAACTGCTAATTTAAACATTCACAGTTAAGTGTGTAGGCTGCCCCCAAGGTGGCCCCACATCCTCACTTCAGTTGAGGTATTGTATCTTGGGGAGATCATCCCTAGCATTATCTAACTTTTTTTTTTTTTTTAATTTGAGATAGTCTTACTCTATTGCTCTCAGTAGAGTGCTGTGGTGTCACAACTCATAGCAACCTCAAACTTTTGGGCTCAAGCAATTCTCTTGCCTCTGCCTGCCACAATGCCAGCTATTTTTAGAGACAGGAGTTTCATTCTTGCTCAGGCTAGTGTTGAACTCCTGCGCAGAAGTGTCCTACCTGCCTTGGCCTCTCAGAGTGCTAGGATTATAGGGATGAGCCACTGAGCCTGGTTTAGTATGAACTTTTTTCTTTTTTTTGAGACACAGTTTCGTTATGTCACACTTGGTAGAGTGCTGTGGCATCACAGCTCACAGCAACCTCAAACTCTTGCGCTTAAGTGATTCTCTTGTCTAAGCCTCCCAATTAGCTGGGACGACAGGCACCTGCCACAACACCCAGCTATTTTTAGAGATGAGGTTTTGCTCTGGCTCAAGCTGGTCTCGAACTCCCTGGTCTCGATCTCCCTGCCTTAGCATCCCAGAGTGCTGGGCTTACAGGTATGAGCCACTGAGCTGGGCCCAGCATTATCTATTTTTAATAGCATTTCCCCTGATTATGAAAGCAAATTATGCTAAATTTGGGAAGTGTAGTCTATAGTAGAAATACTATACAGTGTGTGTGTATATACAGAGGGTGCCCAAAAGATGGATACACATTTAGGCGACGCTAGTAGCTCAGTGAGTGATGGGTTCGAGCCTGGCCTAGGCCTGCTAAACAGCAATGACAACTGTAACAAAAAAATAGCCGAGTGTTGTGGCGGGCGCCTGTAGTCCTGGCTACTTGGGAGGTGGAAGCAAGAGAATCCCTTAAACCCAAGAGTTTGAGATTGCTGTGAGCTATGAGTCCACAGCACTCTACTGAGGGTGACACAGTGAGACTCTGTCTCAAAAACAAAAATGTATACACATTTAAAGAAGGTATTAAAAGTATTTAATACATAAAAATGTATTAAAATTATAATACTCAACATGTGCTGATGATGTTTGTTCTGTCTTATATCTTTTGTAATTGCAGAAATCAAACGTGACTTGAGTATTATAATTTTATTTATTTATTTATTTATTTATTTATTTATTTTTTGAGACAGAGTCTCACTATGTTGCCCTGGGTAGAGTGCCCTGGAGTCACAGCTCATAGGAACCTCAAACTCTTGGTCTTCAGTGATTCTCTTGCCTCAGCCTCCCAAGTAGCTGGGACTACAGGCGCCTGCCACAACGCCTGGCTATTTTTTTGTTACTGTTGTCATTGTTTAGTGGGCCTGGGCAAGGCTTGAACCCTCCAGCTTCGGTGTATGTGTCTGGCACTCTACTCATTGAGCTATGGGCTCTGAGCCGAGTATTGTAATTTTAATAGATTTTGTGTTAAAGTGTATATGCATTTTTAGCACCCTCTGTATAGATACATGTAAATGTTAGATAATATAGAGAATAAAATTGCTTGCTCCTATTATTGAATTTATTATATATGCATTTTTGTATTGTAGTTATTTTTCTTTTTTTTGCAGGATTTTGAGGTATACTATTTGCATAGCCTTTTACTACATACAGAATGAAACTATGACACGTTAAATTAACACGTATGTGATAAAAAGCTTAAATGTGTGAGGATGATAAGCACTACACTGGGATGTCACTCCACAGGATGGGCTGGGAGGGGACAGGTGGAGCACGGTGGCCCCTCACATTGTCTGGTTTATGAATGGCCCAAGTGAACGTGGCCCAGCTCAGGGTTGGAGTTCAAGTGTCGTGTGTCATTCTCCGTGCCCTTTCCTTCCATTTCTCCCACCTGCCTTTCCTACATAAGCTTTACCTGTCCACTCCTCCTGGAATATTGGCTCCCTGAGGTTATTTTTTGAGCACTTATCTAAGTCATTTATAGTTAGTTGTAAATGTGTTTTTTTTCCTTTTAAAGAAAATACTTGTCCTTTATGAAGGACCTTTGATAAAGGTTTCAAAAAATGAAACTAAAAATCACTTGTGATCCTGCCATCTAAAGAAAACTATTGATCACATTTTGGTACAAATCCTTCCCTGTCATGTGTTTTATTTTAGTATTTGCACATTCCTCTGACTGACCAGTTACTACCCCATGTGTTTTGTCCACAGCTCCCGGCCCGCTGGGAAAGGGGTGGAAGGACTTGCGCGTGTTGGGTCCCGTGCGGCTCTCTCCTTTGCCTTTGCGTTCCTGCGCCGGGCCTGGAGGTCAGGTATGTGCCCAGCCTGCTGTCCTGCCCCCCTGACACAGCGAGAGGTTTGTGTGCTGTCCTGTCT
>NW_003852565.1:403619-409701 GCF_000181295.1 Otolemur garnettii
GTTTGTGTGCTGTCCTGTCTATCCTGCCCCCCTGACACAGCAGGAAGTTTGTGTGCTGTCCTGTCTATCCTGCTCCCCTGACACAGCGGAAGGTTTGTGTGCTGTGCTCAGCCTGCCGCCATGTGCCTTGGGCTGAGTCCCTGCATTTTCTTTCTCTGTTTCCTTGTTTGTTTAATGAGAATCTGAGAATCTGAGAATCTCTTTCACTTTTCAGTTCTATGCTTGCAAGAACAAAAAAAGAGTGCATGAACCCCCTTGCTCTTAGGCAAACCATTGTCATGGAATACTTCTGTTCTAATTTATTTGTAAAAGTTAATATTGGTCATGTGAGAGCCATAAGATACAGAATTGAGTGTGAGGCAGCTGTTGTGATGTGGGTTTTGTAGGTTTTTGTAGGTTTTGTAGGTTTTGATGTGTCAGAGATTGGAAAAGTGACACTGAGGGGTGGGAAGCCCACTGGGAGAGTGAGGGGAGTGAGCATCCTCCTCTAATGTACATGTGTGCCCAGGTGAGGATGCGGACCTGTGCAGCGAGCTGCTGCAGGAGTCCCTGGACGCCCTTCGAGCTCTTCCCGAGGCCTCACTCTTTGATGAGAGCACAGTGTCCTCCGTGTGGCTGGAGGTGGTGGAGAGAGCAACCAGGTTCCTCAGGTCCGTCGTGACTGGGTGAGTTCTTCCCGTTCATACCTTCCTGTGGGCACAGTTCCAGGGTGCTTCAGTCCCATTCTTCTATTTCTCTCCTTAGAGCTAGGAGACTTAATCGCTTATACCCCCAGCACACCCTCAGCTCTGTGATTCCAGGACTTCTGGTCTCAGCTTTTCAGAAGGGTTGATTTGACCAAGGAAACCGTCACACTGGATGAAATGGAAAATAAAAAATGCTTTTGTCATTTATTTATTTGTTTTAGATATCTTATACCTTGGTGATTCGTGAAGTGTTTGAGCACTCGTGTGGGTCTCTGTGATAACCAGGAGCCACTGCTCTGTGTGGTGGGTGGTGTTCTGTTTGACAATTAAAATGTTTAAATAGCTAGTTTCTTTACTATAAAAAATTTAAATGTTAATTATTTGCAAGAAAAAACATGAATTCTGGTCTTGAGTGCTGTGTGTTTCTGTTAAGGTTTTTCCGTTTAAAGAAAATGTCTGTACTCTACAAAGTGCCATAGCAGCTGCAGATGTGAAGGGAGAGTGAGGCCCTTGCTCACCTCCTTGCACGTCAGGGCTGCCCTCTGGCTGTGATTCCGTCTCATGGGAGTGCTGGTAAAGGCTTCACCACAGAGCTTCAGGCTGGGGCCCTAGATATCATAAAATCCTCCCTCCTCAACCTTAGGTTAGAGAATAAGTTGTTTATTATTGAGTAACAAAGAAAAGTTTAAAAATAGTTCCTCGATCAGAGATAAAAATGGCATAGATAATTACCTGTGGATTCTTAGGTGGTTTTATAAATTGATTCTTCTCCAGTTCTATAGAGGATTATTGGTAAGCTTATAGTTATTTTGTTTTCAAGAGATGGGATATTGCTCTGTTGTCCAGGTTGGAATACAGTGGCATGATCATAGCTCACTATAAACTCAAACTCCTGGGCTCAGTATGCTTTGCTTCAGCCTCCCCAGTAGCTGGGAGTATAGGTGTGCACCACCATGCCTGGATAATTTTTTTCCCAATTTTTTGGGGGACAGGATCTTGCTACGTTGCCAAGGCTAGTCTTAAACTCCTGATGTCAGCCTCCTGAATAGCTGTGGTTATATTATGCCCTGCAAGCAATACTATTATAGTCTTACACTTCCATTGATACTGGAAAAATATCTAAACATTCAAAACATCACTCATGTTTTGAATAATGATGTTATTTTATGCTTCAGAAACTTGCAGTATGTTCTAATGTAGTAGTATCTGAATGAATACTTGTAATGAAATACAGTAGAACCTTCATAGTTGACCACCTCCTTAAGTTGACCTAATTTTCATTGGCCAGGCATGGGACCCCTGTACTTGTCAGTACAGTGGACCTAGTTCCTTGTGTTGACCACCTCTGCATGTGGACTAGTTTATTACAGTCCTATGGGTGGTCAAATAACAGAGCCTCTCCTGTGTATCTTCCAAAAGTTGGTTTTCTACTTTAAAATCTCTGAATAAATTTGAGTACCATGTCTCAGAAACTTGATTCTAAGATATTAAAAATATGTACTTTTCCATGGGAGAGAGAATGTAGTTAGAAGCTCACGTTACTGAGATTTTAAGCTTGCTTCTTTCTCTGACATTGCTTGTTCCTGCATCTACTGTTTTCATTTCAGGGATGTTCATGGAGCTCCAGGGACCAAAGGGCCGGGAAGCATCCCCCTGCAGGACCAGCACTTGGCCCTCGCCATTCTGTTAGAGCTGGCTGTGCAGAGGGGCACACTGAGGTGAGGGTCAGTAAGTGGGGCACACTTGGAGGGGCACCTCTGCGCCTGAACATTCATCACATTTTGTGCCCTTTCTTTGAATTCTTTGCAGCAAGGATATGTGGTGGTCTGTAATCAAGGAACCATGTCCTAGGGCCTCTCTTCTTTATGTTTGTCTCACATCCTTTTTATGCTCAATTTTCTAGGAAGTATTAATCTTTTTTTTCTTTTAGTTTCCCTTGAAAAACTATTTTGAGGGAATGATTCCATTAAGGTTCTAGAAATTTCCTATAGCAAAGATATTTGAACATCTTAACTGATCTTGTTTTCTAGATTAGTTGGCAAATGTCCTGTGCCCAAATCTTGGTGTCAGTTCATTGATTTTATTGCCACAAATTGTTTCTATGTCATTATTTTAGTTGCTTTTCATATCCAAAGTATTTCTTCACTTTTATTTAGCTGTTTGTTTTTATTTTGGGTGGATCATTGGGAAAAAGTTAATCTGTTTTAACTAGGAAACCTATCTTCTCCTTTAGCCAAATGTTGTCTGCCATATTGCTGCTGCTCCAGTTGTGGGACAGTGGGGCGCAAGAGACTGACAATGAGCGGTCTGCCCAGGGCACCAGCGCCCCACTTTTACCTTTGCTGCAGAGGTTCCAGAGCATCATGTGCAGTAAAGATGTGCCTCATGCAGAGGGAGACATGCACGTAAGTCCCACAGCAGAAATCTGTGTAGGCGGCCCTCTTCATTCAGCTTTTTAAAGAATTGGACTTTGGTGAGCAGGACCAGAGTGCTTGTCATGGCAGGGGTTGTCTCTGGGGGTGAGTGGTGATGACAGGAGTGAGTCAGAGAGGACAAGTGTGGGAGGCCGTGGTGTGAGTTCTGTGCGCACAGGGGGACACCACATGAGCCCATCAGGATCCTTCAGTGTGGCCATGCATGGCCAGAGCCAGCTCTGATGTGTAGGCCTGGACTCTGTGTTTGTTTTAGATTGTGTATATTTAGTAGCAGAAATTTGTGTCTTTATTTTGAGACAGAGTCTTAGTAGTCTGTCACCCTGGGTAGAGTGCTGTGGTGTCACAGCTCACAGCAACCTCAAACTCTTCTGCTCAAGTGATCCCTTTGTCTCAGCCTCCCAAGTGGCCGGGACTACAGGTGCCTGCTATGAGCTCGGCTAGTTTTTCTATTTTTAGTAGAGACGGGGGTCTCACTCTGTTCAGGTTGGTCTTGAACTCTTTAGCTCTAGCGTCCCTCCACCTTCCTTGGCCTCCCAGAGTGCTAGGATTACAAGGAGGGAGTCACCTGCCTGGCTGAAGTTTGTGTCTGGACAAAATCAGCATACTTTAGACTTGTTGCTGCCATGTTGACCGTGTGGCTTTCCTGCTGCTCAGGTAGACCCAGAGTCCTTGGTGGATATGGCCAGTGTTTACGTGTTCCCAGCAGCTCCCTTTGTTGTGTGTGGCTGTAAAGGGGCATGGGTATCTATGCAAAATGTAAAGAAGGCATGTTCACCTCCTGAAGGCCTGAGTTAGAAGAAGGATGAAGAGGGTGCACACCTTGATGCTGTTGCAGGTGCAGAGCACTGAACTGACAGCACAGGGAGGCCTTGCTGAAGGCTAAGGTGTGGGAAGGCCCTGGGTCTAGTGGGGACTCACGTTTCATCCACATTGGAGGAGTCCACGCTGGCAGTCATGCCACTGTCCATGCCAGCATCTCCCAGGTCAGCCAGTCATTGTCCGTCCCTTGTCTTCCTCTGACCTGTTTATGGAGAGGACTTAGAGCAGTGAGACAGACCCAAGTCTGGAACACAACATTTTTAAATACTCAGAGAAAACCAAGGTCAACAGTGGCTCACTTTTTCTCCCTGCCTATGTGCCAGGTACTATGAGGGGCACATCCCTGAGTCGTCATCGTACTTGGTCCCAACCATGTTCTGTTCAGGTGAGGACACTGAGCTGGGGGAATGGTGGGGAGCCAGGCCCTAGGCCTAAACTTCCAGGAGTGCTGCTCTGTGCAAGGACAAGGTAGATTTTGCTGTTCTGGAAAGATGTAGCCATTATATTCTCAGGCTTTAACCTCATTCATCTATTATTTGGCAGTGTTTAAACTCATGATAATAAGGCTGTTCTGCTTTTAGAAGAATTAGAACTACGACTTAATTTGCAAATGAAATTAAGTATTCTCTGGAACATTTAGATTAAAACAAAGGGTTTTGCTTTTGTTTTAGTATTCAAGGCCAGGTTAAGGTGCTGTGCTGTGTTCCCTTAGAGCTCGCTCTGCGTTTCTCTGGGGTGGTTTAGCTGTATTCGTGACGCGTGTGGAGTTTGTGCCTATGGAGTAACAAGGCTGTGCACAGTTACGCAGTAGATGTAGAGATGTGCAGATGTGTATTTGTCATTAACATTGTTATCTGATAGCCAGAATGAGCACATTTACAGATAATGCATAACTCTGCTAGTACCAAATTATATAAAAATTGGTTAAAGGCCAATTGTGTTACTTTAGTTTTTCCCACCATTTATGAATATGTTTGTTTACTTTTCATCTAGCTTTTGTCTGGCCCCCTAAGTCCCAATGAGAGTTTCCTGCGCTACCTTACCCTTCCACAAGACAACGAGCTCGCCATTGATTTGCGGCAGACAGCAGTTATTGTCATGGCCCATTTAGACCGCCTGGCCACGCCCTGTATGCCACCGCTGTGTAGCTCTCCAACGTCGCATAAGGTACGTGGAGGAACAGTGTTCTTCCTGTGTGTCTGCAGTGGGTGCCACTCCTAGGTTCTCGTTCTGGGATTGGTGGTGGCTTCTGCCTTACAGTTTTTTTTTTTTTTTTTTGGGAGACAGAGTCTCAAGCTATCATCCTTGGTAGAGTGCTGTGGTGTCACAGCTCACAGCAACCTCAAACTCTTGGGCTTAAGTGATTCTCTTGCCTCAGTCTCCCAAGTAGCTGAGACTACAAGCACCTAGCATAACGCCCAGCTATTTTTTTTGTTGTTGTTGTTGCAGTTGTCGTTGTTTTAGCAGGCCCATGCTGGGTTCGAACCTGCCTGCCCCAGTGTATATGGCTAGCGCCCTTACCCACTGAGCTACGAGTGCCACCCTGGCTTAAGTTTTTAAACATGTTTGTAGTTTAAGGTGTTGCCTGTGGTGAGCAAGCTGAGATGCACAAGGCCTAAGGACCCACCCTCAGTCTCAAGTTGAGATTTAGGAGGGCGTCCCTGGAGAGCTTGCCCTTATCCACACAGCTCTAGGCATCCCACCTTCTGCAGGGAGGCCTGGAGCCTCTTCTGTGCCTTGAGCATGGGCTGTCTTTGTAGGAATGCAAGTTGTGGTACTGACTGTACATAGCCTTCATGTAACTTTCTTAGTTATTATGTTAAAACATTCATACTCTACTCATAAAAAGATACACTTGTACCCTTGTAAGATGAATCACAG
The DNA here is from genome assembly GCF_000181295.1 of Otolemur garnettii. Taxonomy (NCBI): domain Eukaryota; kingdom Metazoa; phylum Chordata; class Mammalia; order Primates; family Galagidae; genus Otolemur; species Otolemur garnettii. The sequence goes on from NW_003852565.1 coordinate 409,441, forward strand.
AAGTGAACCCTCGAATCCCTCTCCCTCCACCCTTTTCCCCCCTCCCTCTACCCGCCCCGTATCCTTAGGTTGTAATTAGGTTATAGCTTCCATATAAAAAGGTTTAAATTAATTTCATAATAGGTATGTGTACAGTGGATACTTTTTCTTCCATTCCTGTGATACTTTGCTAAGAAGGACATTTTCCAGCTCCATCCATATGAACATGAAGGACGTAAAGTCTCCATCTTTCTTTATGGCTGCATAGTATTCCATGGTGTA
>NW_003852565.1:410124-417476 GCF_000181295.1 Otolemur garnettii
CCAAGTCCCTTGCCCACCCTGAGATGGGATCACTCGTTTTCTTCTTGCTAATACGTTTAAGTTCTCTATGGATTCTGGTTATTAAACCTTTGTCGGAGATATTTAATTTTTATAACGAATATGGTGAGGTACTATAATCAGTTCCAAGGAGAATCCAAAGATCAGGAATATGGAGATAAATGTGTCAATGGAGGCGAAAATGGAGAAAGGAGAGCTGAGCCTGCACTAGACGGAATTTAGGAGTCTATTGACAAGAATTATTTTATATTGCTCTGAGTTACCTTCAGGGAGTAAAATACTCCCTGAAGAATCAGAATCAGCCCAGAAGGGTGCATTTAGGCCCAGAACCTAGACTGGACAACGCACCATTTCCTTCTGAGACAGGAATTGTCCTCTACATTTCCGTTCCTTAGTGTCCTATTTGTGGACTGCCTGGCCCCAGAAAGGGTTTGTTTTTCCCCATCCAGATGCTATAAAGCTGTCATTTCTCTTGTTTTTATTCAGTGTCTTTATTTATAAAATGATGAGGTTGGATTAGATAATCTAAATTCCCTTATAACTCCTTAATTCAAATCCTTTTTTTTTTTTTTTTGTAGAGATAGAGTCTCACTTTATCGCCCTTGGTAGAGTGCTGTGGCATCACACAGTTCACAGCAACTTCCAACTCCTGGGCTTAGGCAGTTCTCTTGCCTCAGCCTCCCGAGCTGACAGTATATTTATATGTACAATAATGATGGTAATAATAGTGGTCTATGTGTGCAGAGAGCCTTTGGGTGCTCACTAAGGACCTCATATTCCCCCATGTGTTCATGGCTGGGGTCATACAGAGTAATCCTAGTTTTAAACTCAGGTTTCTCTCTCTGTCTCCCTCTTAACATTTTTTTTTTCTTTTCATTTTTTGAGACAGGGTTTTGTTCTGTCAGCTAGGCTGGAGTGTAGTAGTATGATCATACCTCACAGCAACCTCAAACTTGGGCTCTTGCCTCAGCCTCCTGAGTAGCTGGGACTATAGGCACCCACTACAAATCCCAGCTGATTTTTCTGTATTTAGTAGAGATGGGGTATCACTCTTGCGCAAGCTGGTCTTAAACGCCTGAGCTCAAGTGCTCTTCCTTCCTTCGCCTCCCAAAGAGCTGGGACTACAGGTGTGAACCACCGTGCCTAGCCTAGCTTTTAATTTTTACTTATAAAAAATATTCATTTTATTTGATAGTAATTTTTTTTTCAAATAAGTAGTATAGTCCCATAGTTGAGAAGTCAGAATTACAGGTGGAGATACACTGCCACCTCCTGCCCCAGTTTCCCTGCCTGCTTGTCCTTACTTTCTAGTCTTTTCTGTGACCCTCTGTCGTTGCCTGGACTGATTATACAGGTACACATAACATGGGTAAACTTGATGTCCATTCTGTGTTAGCAGTGGCACGTTGCATTTCTTCTGTAGCTTGTTTTGCTAATTAAACACACAGTTGGTGCCATAAAGAGATGTACACATATAGAAAGGAAAAATCTATACTAAAAATGTAATACTCTATATGTACCGATGAAAGATGAACACGAGTCATGTTGAGCATCTCTGTGATTGCAGAAGTTAGTGTGACTTGAGTATTACAAATTTAATACAGCTTTGGAGAAAAGGAATTTGTTATAAAATGTACACAGGCTTCAGCCCCCCTGCATCCTGGCAAGCTCTCTGTATCAGTAAACAGAGCTGTTTTCTTTTGCTATAGTAGCTCAGTATTCCACAGGTGGACGTGACTTTTTGTTTTTAATGTGTCTCCTCTCTCCTAAAGGTGGACTCTGGGTTTTTGCCAAAATTTACTATACATACAATGTTTTGGTGCTGGACTTTGCCATGTGCCTGTGTGTGCACACTGCTGCCAGTGGCCCCAGCGTGGGCTGATTGCTCCTTATCACCCCCACCCACAGAGCTCTTATTTCCCAGTCTGGTAGTTGGGTTTTTGCCTGTTACGGCACAAAAGTACCTGGTGTAGTTTGAGCGTTTTAAAATACATTTAAAGGTCATTTGTACTATTTTTTACTGGGCTGTGTTAAAATGCAATGTTATGGAAAGATATGTTTAGTCACCTCATTTTACCTATTAACTGAGTTAATATAGAATATTATGACTTATTGTGATGTTTTGAATCAGTTTCTTTTATTTCCCTTTTTGGGCTTTAGTATCTCAGTATTACTCCTAGACATTTTTTTTGCTGCTGTAAAGAAAATGTTTACTTTGTTATCTTACAGGGATCACTGCAGGAGGTCATTGGTTGGGGGTTAATAGGGTGGAAATACTATGCCAACGTGATTGGTCCAATCCAGTGCGAAGGCCTGGCCAGCCTGGGGGTCACGCAGATCGCCTGCGCAGAGAAGCGCTTCCTGATCCTGTCACGCAACGGCCGAGTGTATACACAGGCCTACAACAGCGACACACTGGTGGGTGTCCTGGGTGCTTTGCCAGTACTGTCCCCTTGGTGGGTGGGGCCTCTGCTATGGCTGCTAGCTGTTTGACTTCTGAGGATTCATGGACAGCTGCTCATTGTATATTATCAGTCTTGTTTCATAATCTTAGTTTAATCATTACTGTTAAGAATTTGGACTGTTAAGATCATTAGGAACTCCTTATAGTGAAACGCATGGCTGGGGTGGCACCTGTGGCTCAGTAGGTGGGGTGCCAGCCACATACACCCAGGCTGGCAGGTTCGAATCCATCCTGTTGTCCATCCTGGACAATTGCATCAACAACAACAAAATAGCGAGCCGTACATTGTGGCGGGCTCCTGTAGTCGCAGCTACTTTGGAGGCTGAGGCAAAAGTCAGCCCAAGCAAGCCCTCTTGCTTAAGCCCAAGAGTTAGAGGTTGCTGTGCGCTGTGACATCATAGCACTCTAATGAGGGTGACATACTGAGACTCTGTGTCTCAAAAAAAAAAAAAGGAAATGCATGGCTGGTCATTATTTCTGTTGTAAAGCGACTTCCCACATGTAAACTCATTTTGGGAGTGACTTGGGGTCTGGGAGGTAACAAGTGAAGGAGTCAGGCTTCATGGGGATGGTGACACATTGGGCTGTTCATATTTCCTTTACAAGAAGGCACCCTTTCCATTGGCCGGCTGTTCCTATTGCAGTGTGGCCCAGTATGGCCCCAGTAGGCACTGGTCACGCTGCGGAACCCTGGGGGCTGCCCATCCTCTAACAGTGCCAGGTGGGGGCTGGAGAACTGGCCCCGCAGCTGCCAGAGGCTCATGCCTTTTCAGTTAGAGTGGTTCATGGGGGATGTGCGATGGAGCATGGTTAGGCTGTTTTCCTTATTCTTGGACTGATGACTAATTTTTTTCGTATTTTTACTCTTTTAGGCTCCACAGCTGGTTCAAGGTCTTGCCTCCAGAAACATTGTAAAAATTGCTGCCCATTCTGATGGTCATCACTACCTGGCCTTGGCAGCCACAGGAGAGGTGTACTCCTGGGGCTGTGGGGACGGCGGCCGACTCGGCCATGGGGACACCGTGTATGTACTGAAGCATGTCTGGGTGTGGTCCAGCTGCTCTGACACTGAGAGCCAGGTTGGGGTGGTGGGTGTCACCATGGTGCGTCCACAAGTAGAGGGCAGCATTGATTGGCCTCCCAGTTTGCTCAGCTGTGGCCAGCTGTGTGCTCCTTCTACTATCTACTGAAACCACCACCCTCCACCCTACCGTTAGAGCTCTCTGAAGCACATCCCACACTGCTGTCCCTGCACACTTTGCTCTTTCCTTGAGCCATAACTTCTTTTTCACAAGTACAAAAATCAGTAGTTTCTTAATATTTTGATTACTGTGAGAAAACAGAAATAAAGCCTGTTATAAATGCCAGATTGTAGAAATTAAGAGTTCTGGTAGTTTCCTTAGAGTGATGGGAACCTTCTTATACTTTGCGTTGTGAGTGGAGCCTGCTGGGGACAATGTTGGCATCGGGTTGGAGTTAAGGATGCACCTGCATGGTGGACCAGCAAGCCCAGGCAGGTCACGTAGGGCAGAGCTCTGAGCAGGGAGTGTGCGGCAACAGGGTTTGAACTTTATGAGGTTCACTTACAAAGGAATGAATCAGTTTGAAGTGTAGGCTTGGATGGGTTTTGGCAAATGCACATGGTTGGTGCCCCCACAGTGAAGACATGCTGGGTTTTCTTTGTTCCAGAGCTGTTTTTCTGTCGGTCCTGCTGCCTGTCTGCAGCCCCTGGCAGCCTTGGATCTGCCCTCTGTCACGATTATTTTGTGTTGTCCCGAATTTAATATAATTGAAGTCACATAGCATACATTATATCGTACTTTGTTTCTGGCTTTTTCACGTGGTGATAGAGATCTAGCCCTACAGTTGGGCCTAGCAGCAGCTGGTTCATTTCCATTGCATATGGACCACTCTCGGGCCATTGTGAATAGAGCTGCAGTGTGTCTACCTGAACAAGTCTTCAACAGAACACTTTCGACCCTCCTGCTGGGCACCATGCTTGGCGTTGGAGGTGTTAGGTGTTTTGAGTCCTCTGTCCCTTAATTATTTCATAAGGCACCTGAAAGGTGACAGTGTACTGATGCCTGGATGGTCTTTTCCAGTAGTGAATTTACTTTGCTAGCACTAATGAGAAATGCCTGGAAGTGCATTCATGTTTGTTCCCTTTCTCCCCACAGGCCCCTGGAGGAGCCTAAGGTGATCTCCACTTTCTCTGGGAAGCAGGCTGGGAAGCATGTGGTGCACATCGCGTGTGGGAGCACCTACAGTGCAGCCATCACTGCCGAGGGGGAGCTGTACACCTGGGGCCGTGGGAACTATGGCCGGCTGGGCCACGGTGTGTTGCTTGTCTAGAGCATGGCATGCCGGGGGGAGATAGCTGCTTCTGATGCACTTGAGTAATGGAAGTCCTGTCTGTTTGAAGGCTCCAGTGAGGACGAGGCCATTCCGATGCTGGTAGCTGGGCTTAAAGGACTGAAGGTCATTGACGTGGCATGTGGGAGCGGGGATGCTCAAACCCTGGCTGTGACTGAGAATGGTAAGTAGAGCTCTTGCTGTCTGGACAGGCCCTTGAGGATGTGGATGGCAGCTTGCGTGGAGGGAGTGAGATTTAGAGAGAACCTCAGAGGCCACTCACCTTGTCACCCACCTTTAATTCGGTGTCCGTGTTGGTAGCCTAAGGGAAAAGGCCCAGGAAGCTACAAGGCTTCAGCTTGTGCAGAGCCAGACAGCTGGTTAGAGACTTCCATCCTTCCTTTGTGCCATTTTATTTTTTAACTGAAAATGAGAGTTAAAATGGAATAATTGACATTCTGAGTTGTCTCTGGTTATTGTTATTACATTTCTTTTTTTTTTTTTTTTTTTTTTTTTTTGAGACGGAGCCTCAAGCTGTCCCCCTGGGTAGAGTGCCATGGCATCACGCTCACAGCAACCTCCAACTCCTGGGCTCAAGCGAGTCTCCTGCCTCCGCCTCCCAAGTAGCTGGGACCACAGGCGCCCGCCACAGCGCCCGGCCATTTTTTGGTTGCAGCCGTCATTGTTGTTTGGCGGGTCCGGGCTGGGGATTCAAACCCGCCACCTTAGGTGTACGTGGCTGGCGCCTTAGCCGGTTGAGCTATAGGCGCCGAGCCTGTTATTACATTTCTAAATGTTCAGTCACTCTTGATTCCCTGTGGTATATCCTACTCTGTGTATTCAGCAGTCTGATACTACAGTGTTTGCTGGTTAATGATGGATTCATCGACTGATTAATTGAAGCAGCGTCTAACACTGTTGTGCGATTATAGTCCGCAGGAACCTCAGACGCCTGGGATCAGATGATCTTCCCATCTCAGTCCAGTGCCTAGGATTATAGGCACATGCCCCTGGACCCAGCTAATTTTTTAAACTTTTCGTAGGGATGGGTGTCTTACTATGTTGCCCAGACTGGTCTTGAGTTCCTGGGCTGGAGTGATCCTCTTGCCTTACTTCCCAAAGTTCTGGGATTACAGGCGTGTAATCATGTCCTCCCAAGTTTGTTTTTAATTTTAGTTTTGTGTTTTTGTTCATTAGTGAGATTGTACTTACTTTCTTTTGAGGGGGAAAAGATTTTGATGATTTGATGGTTAAGATCCCCCCCCCTTTTTTTTTTTTGCCCTGGATAGAGTGCCATGGCATTACAGCTCATAACAACCTGCAACTCCTAGGCTTAAGTGATTCTTTTGCCTCAGCCTCCCAAGTAGCTGAGACTATAGGTGCCCACCACAACACCCGTCTATTTTTTGGTTGTAGTTGTTGCTGTTGTTTGGCAGGCCCGGCTGGATTCGAACTTGCCACCCCTGGTGTATGTGGCTGGCGCCTTAGCTGCTTGATTTACAGGCGCCAAGCCAAAATCATATTGATTTTTAAAACAACTATACTGATCTGTCTGTCTCACAGTGATCTGTCTTTGACATCTGCTCTGTGGTTCTCATTGCGAGGTCTGTCTGTCAGAACTAATCCACCTGCTTTTCCTCCATAGAGTTTGAGTATAGATTAAGACTAACTTCTGGGAGTTTCTTTGGTGAAAGATGAAAAATCCTTTCAGACATTTTCATGTACTTGGTGCTTGTAATTCCCACTGTCACTGGCAGCTTAGAAGCAAGAGTCTTGCTCTGCTCCTGGAGTCCGAGAGCAGAGGTGGTCTGTGTGTCGCCTGCAAGGTTTCTGCCATGAAGTTTTTGTTTTGGCATCTCATTTTAAAATATCTGTTATTGAATGAGTGATAGACATTACAAACCTTTCATCCAAAAAGTATTTTCTTAACTGAGCTGCCCTAGTGCACTGCCCTTGCAATCTTGGTGGGAGTGTGAAGTTGCTGTGTTGCTACAGCTCTGTGGTGGTGTGCTGCCTACATTTCCTTGTATGAGGCTATGGACATTGTGTGCCTCACTTTGTTATTTTTTGGGTGCAGATCTTAGAAGGGAATGTCCTGCCTGTACTGATTTTTTTCTGAGATGATTGGTACGGTGGACACAGTCTGGCCTGGGGTGATGAGCTCACTGAAAACATTGGTGAAAGTGGGAACTCTCCAGGTGGGCTATGTGAACAATAGACTTCTGACCAAAGCGCATGAAAGTCCATACCCTTTCTGATTTTTGTGAATGGGTCTGCTGTGTTTCCTTTTTGGCTACCTAATAGTGTTTCATCTACAGTTTTCAGTGTAGATCACGAGTTTGCATGTTTTGCAAAAAGAGTTTTAGTGGGATGGAGCCATGACAGCTGGCTGGTATATGGTCCGTGGCTGCTTTTGTGAGACAGTGGCACAGCTGACTAGATACCTGTCACAGAGGGGACGGTGGCACAGCTGACTAGATACCTGTCACAGAGGGGACGGTGGCACAGCTGACTAGAT
>NW_003852565.1:420789-424193 GCF_000181295.1 Otolemur garnettii
GGTGGCACAGCTGACTAGATACCTGTCACAGAGAGGATGGTGGCACAGCTGACTAGATACCTGTCACAGAGGGGACGGTGACAGAGCTGACTAGATACATGTCACCGGGGCCGTACTGGGCATAGAGAGTAGAAACACTTGCCACTGGCCTATGAAGGAATGTTTGCCAGTCTCTGGTATAGATTATTTAAAATAGAAGGGTCACATAAGCACTTATGTAGCACTCTGATTTCTTCCTTCTGATTTTTTTCTCATTTTTTATAGTTCTCCCCTATGCTTAATATAACAATTTTCATTTTTAACAATTCACTTTTATATGTTTTGAGTTTTTACAAAGTATTCAGGTCAGTTTTCAGAGTTTAAAAACATTATTTATTTTTACAGTTACATTTTGTTCCTTTATGTGCAGTTTAACCAAATCTCGTCATTGCGCCGACAGATGCACTTGGGAACAAATACAGTGGTATAATGTGCTGGACCAGTGCTCAGCATGGTGGATTAGAAGGCTGTAGTGTCCTTGGTGAGCAATCATGAACCATGGTGTGCTCTGGGCCTCAGCGACAGGGCTGGGTGGAGGCAGGGGAGCTTCAGTATATAGTTGAAGCAGTTATCATTGAACCCAACCCAGTAAGAATCAGGACTTTGTTTTTCATTTAATTAAAGAAAAAGAAAACCCAACTCCCCACCCCAACCCCCACCCCACCCCCCCCCTTTTTTAAAGAGACCGGGTCTCACTATGTTGCCCAGGCTGGAGTGCAGTGGCTATTCACAGGCACTATCTCACTACTGATCAGCAAGGGAGCTTTGACCTGCTCCATTTCCAACCTGGGCCAGTTCACCCCTCCTTAGGCAATCTGGTGGTCCCCTGCTCCCAGGAGGTCACCATATTGATGCCAAACTTAGTGTAGACACCCTATCGGCATAGTGCACTACAGCCCAGAACTCCTGGACTCAAGTGATCCTTCTGTCTGAGACTCCTGAGTAGCTGGGACTACAGGCACATGCCACCGTGCCCGGCCCAACTTTCCCTTTTTAATTGCTTCTTTTTTTTTTTTTTTTTTTTGAGACAGAGTTTCACTTTGTTGCCCTTGATAGAGTGCTGTGGTGTCCCGGCTAACAGCAACCTCAAACTCCTGGACTTAAGCGGTTCTCTTTCCTCAGCCTCCCAAGTAGCTGGGACTATAGGCACCTGCCATAACACTTGGCTATTTTTAGAGACACACTGTCACTCTTGCTCAGGCTGGTCTCAAACCCATAAGGTCAGGCAGTCCACCGGCCTCGGCCTCCCAGAGTGCTGGGATCACAGACGTGAATCACTGCACCTGTTAATTGCTTGTATGTCAACTTGAAGTGTAAACTGGATTTCATTAGGTCAGCGGCTATCTGTGTGGTGGTAACTCTGTACATTGCCTATTTTGTTCAGCCATTTAAAATTTTTCATGCACAGTTATTTTTACCTAAATGCATTTGTATTTTTCAGGGCAAGTGTGGTCTTGGGGAGATGGTGACTACGGGAAATTGGGCAGAGGTGGTAGTGATGGCTGTAAAACACCAAAGTTGATTGAGAAGCTTCAAGACCTGGATGTTGTCAAAGTCCGCTGTGGAAGTCAGTTTTCAATTGCTTTGACGAAAGATGGCCAAGTTTATTCATGGGGGAAAGGTGACAACCAGAGACTTGGGCACGGAACAGAGGAACACGTTCGTTATCCCAAACTCTTGGAAGGCTTACAAGGTGAGTGCAGAGGTAAACTTTAAAAACCCTTTGCAACAGTTTCTTTAGTAATCTTTAAAAGCTTGTAAGGTTTTTTCCCCCTTAACCTGACATTTCATGAATGGTGACCATCATTAGAAACTTTTACTAGCATCTTGGTAGGGACACATAATAATTGGAAATTATTTTGTCTGTATTAAAAAGTAGCCTGGAATTATTCTCACCGAATGAAATTTGAAACCCATTCAGTTTTATTAATATTAGGGAGCTCTTTCTGTGGCAGGCCCTTATTCATCACTCAGCAGCTGGACTTAGCGAGGTGAGCTTCTGTGTGGTGAGGTTCTTTGTGCTTGTAGTGCAGACACTGGTGAGACCATGGTGTGCCTGTGCTGTGGGCTGTATTGGGAGGTGGGATTGAGGTGCTCCCATGTGAACTTGTCCTTGGTGGGTGAATCCTGCTTGATCAGTTGGAAAGGTGTCCAGCATGTGTCATTGCTGGAGAGTATGGATGGTAGCCAAGGTGTGCAGGGTGCCTACTGGCGCCTGCGGTGTGGGCTGCCAGTGCGGGCAGAGGGCAGGCACTTCTTGAAGAAGGCCCTGGAATGCTTTTATGGGACTTTTACTGGGGAGGTTGTGCTGCAGGAAGTGAGAGGACCATCAAAACGGTGAGAATTGGCCTGTGGGAGGGGTTTTTCAGTGGGGAAACTCGGGTTTCCACCCCACTTAGCCTGCTGGTTGGGAGGTGGTTTCCACTCAAGCAGAGTGAACTGACCGCAAGGTGGGGAAGAAGTCGGAGGTCAGCAAGAGAGCACCCGGTGGGGTCTTCAGTGGCTTCTCTGGTTCAGGGTTGGGCCCGCTGTGTTTCAACATGAGTTTAATCACTAACACAGGCTTTGGGCTGCATTTCGTGCTTTTGTGTGTTGTTTATGCTTTTGCTTCTTTATTAAGGGGGTTTGGAAGTAGAACTTCTAAGTGGCCAGTTCCCCCTGTCAGTTTTATTTTGAAGCATGTTAATACCTTGATGACTAGGAGTTTGTGTGCTTATGTAGTATTCATTATTTTTCAGGCTTCTGAGATAAGTTGTAGAGCAGGAGTTTGCTGGATGTCATGAAAGTGTGTCTGAATTGCATTTGCCTGCTTATTTACAGTTTTCTCCTTTAGGGAAGGAAACCAGCTTCCTCACCGGCGTTTATCAGGTGCAGCAGTAGCTCAGTATGAGAATATTTAAATTACTGTTAACAAAACCTTTTCCAGTTGCTGTTGTTAACTTATGGTAGACTCTTACGGTAGACTCTTATGGTAGTACAGAGATTTTCAGCTGTATAATTTTATATGTTGGCATTTCTGAGAAAAATCCTTATTGCCGGTTGTGTTAGATTTACTAATAAGGAAAAATATCATGCTTTCCTAACACTACTTGAATAGAAAAAAATGTTTTATACTGTTTATATCATATAATTGTGAGAGAAAAATTAATTTAGTTTATAAGAAAGCTTCCTCAGTGAAAAATGTGCTTTGCATGATGATACCTGGGGCAGAAGAATATGATGTTAGTTAAGAATATACTCATTTTGGCTCGGCGCCTATAGCTCAACCTGCTAAGGCGCCAGCCACGTACACCCAAGGTGGCGGGTTCGAATCCCCAGCCCGGACCCGCCAAACAACAATGACGGCTGCAACCAAAAAATAGCCG